>NW_009714208.1:121837-146261 GCF_000703405.1 Apaloderma vittatum | reverse complement strand
AAAATCTAGGTCTGAGTTTTGTTCTGAGCAGATTTTTATGCTAGCCGTACAAGATCTCTAGTGACCCCAAGCAACAAGAATAGTTTTGTCTTCGGTCTCCTCAAAGAGACAAATTGCTTTACTCCAGCACGTAACACTAGTCTGATGAATTAGCTTTTTCTTCACTAAGGGAGTCTTTCTATCTAAATGTGAATAATCCCTGCACAGAGTGAAAAAGGGCATCCAAGACACATAATTATACTCGCATTAAAAAAGTACAAATACTGCTATTTCACATATAAAATATGCATAAAGTTAGGTCAGAGAAGTTTAATTAGTAGTGATGTGGTAAGACCTTGAGAATACCCTGAATCCAACACAAAGTTGGAACAGGCAACTGAGAACAAGGCTTGGAGTGGGACCCTCGGTAACCTCGCCAGCGGGCAGCCGTGGTCTGCAGTCCCTATGATGAACAAAACCTCCTTCTTGCAAGTCCAAGAGACCCTTACCTTATCACCATTAAACCCTTTGCGAAAAACAAACAAAAATCACCACGCAAACATCTGTCAAAAAACATTGTCGAGGTGGTGGAGAAACTTATTTTTTAACAGCTGTTAAGAGATGCTTAGAACTTGAGCAATTCGATAGAGACATTAAGAAATCACCCAATCCATTTACACAAGCTTAACCTTATTTAAGCTACTGACACAAACGCACCACCTATCTCCAGAGAAGCCTGTGAAATCACAGTATTATAGCCAGTGTAACAGAAGCAGGAAAATAACTTCTGTCACGAAGCAGCTCTGCACGCCCTGTTCCTTGCAGAATGTGGTTTCCCTCTGTGACAAAGTGGAGCTCTGAGAGAGAAGATACAGAGTCTATGCCACCTCTCAGCAAGAGCAGGTACTAGCTGAGATCAGTATAAATGCTTTACTATGAATGGCTTGCATAACTGTCTAAAACTGAACACTTGCTGCACGAGTTCTGCTTCATTCGAGTTTCTTGCAACCAGAAGCTTAGTGAGCTTCACCATCTGAAATGGCCAAATGCCACTCCTGGAGCTAGAGCTGAACTGAACCCAAGCTCTCTGCAGCAGGAGTTTGTTGCACCCACATGGTTTTGGAGCTGGTGTCACTGTGTGCAGTTTAGTGGACTGTTGAGCTGTTGCTGCCCTTTGTGAGCAATTTGCAAATGCTGTTGAGTCACCTACACAGCAGGGAGATTCACATTAAAGCCATTGTTTGACCTGCAGCTTCACCCACCTAGTCACCTTGCTATGCAAAAGAAGCACTTTGGTAGAGAAACGGTCAACATGTCAAAGATGAGCTCCTGCTGTATAACCATTATCAACACGCTCCCAAGCAGAGAAACTGCATCTTCCAGGAACTCGTGCTCACATATGTTACTGCCAGGCAGAAAGGATGGAGAAGGAAGAATCAGAGACAGCTTTGCAGAGCAACGGCAGCAGTGGCACATGATGAGCATCAGGTGGAACTTGGACAGATACAACTTTGACTCAAAATAATTTCTGAGCAAGAGACATGAAGGTTCGTCTCAGAGACTCTTCTCATTAATGACCAGTACAGATACATCACTGCTAAAAGCAACCTGCTATCACAGGTAATAGCACACTGTCCGATTTGCTCACGATTTGTTGTTTGCAGAATGACTATTTATTGCTCCACATTACAGTTATAACTAGCAGGTGAGTCCTGTAGCTCTAAATGGTTTAGAGATGTCAGTAAATACTTTAAGTGCTTTAAGATGACCCTAAAACAGTTGAACTGCAATAATCTCCTGAAGTGTTTAAGTGGCTTAGGTCACCAATAAGCTGCTCTTGTGAATTAATCAGGCAGGCTACCTAATTAGGACAACAAGCTATTCACCAGTACATCCCAATGAAGAAAGCCAATTATAGTCTTACATGCTGCATACTTGGGTAATCCCATGGAAGTCAAGTGATTCGTTTAAGCACTCACCGAGCAGCACACACAAACAATCACACACAGATCTGGTGTAGCTGGTGTTTAACTGTTATTTCATTCTACATTTTACACACAGGTATAGACCATATATTTTGCATTAATTACGTGATTTACCAGGTATATTCTGCAGAACACAGCACATACTTTGCGCCACCACACTGGCCAGTTTAACTGCTGGGGAAAACCCAGCCTGATTGCTTCATTTAATGTAAATACACCAGCAAAAGATTTTTCAGCCATTTCTCCAAATTTCAAAACCTGAACAAAAGCTGAAGCAGTTGAGCTAGAAATTTTTCTAAAGCATATAAAAAAATTCTTTGCAAAGCATAACTTTCACATTAATTGCTCTTTACTATAACCACGGTCTCTAGAGTTATTACTGGCACCACAAGAATCCTATTAAGTATATATTGTTCAATTGTAATGGAAGTTTCACTAATTCAGACTGATATTCACATTTATTTTGTGTTACTTCTTCTGAGCCAAATTACAAGAGAAACCTAACAGAGCACAATTCAGCTCCTATTTACTCAAAATCATGCAAAACCAAACACCCTCGATTATCATAACTTCATAATAAATTGAGTAAGAATTCAGAGCTAAGCATAAGCTTGACAAAACACACAGTCATAAGTAATGACATAAGATTGCACAAGCAAATCAACAGGTTTCATATTTAGTTGTGTCAAACTATTTAAAAGCTGTTTCCAAGCTTGCAGGCTGAGCTGCACATGGGATTTGGAAATCAGACTGCATATCTAATCTAGAAGTCTGGTCCTAATTTTCTATTACAAATTGCCAGTATACTGCAAGTACATTCATAACTTATTGGAAGATGATTCATTAAAGTGTTAGAAGAGTTTCAGTGTGTTAACTACTACACTAAGGTTACTTGTGTTCAAAGCACCATTCGGGGGGCCAGGAACATGGAAAAAAGTACCTAAACCATTCACCGTTCAAGTCTTCACCCAGCTCATCTTCATAGGGACAGACCAAAATTGGAGGCAAAGCACCAAATACACGATTCAGGCAGGGTTGGCAGAACTAGTGTTGCTGACCCAGAGCATAAGGAACTCATCAGCCTCATGACAAATACACAAGTACAGATTTAATAGAAGGGAACCAGCCATCTGTTGAGTCTGCTGAGTTTATCACGTGTACAGACTCCGTCAATGGATGCTCAAGCATTTTCTGGTTTTCTTTTCTTTTTACAGTCTCCTTTCTCCTAATGGGAGAATTAAAATTAACAACCTCAAAACCAGCTTGGGTTGCCAAGTGTCTCGCCTGGCCTGACTGTAAGTCTGGGACAGAAAAGATTTAACAGGAAAAAAATTCAGGTTGGGAATGACCTTCTGCACTGATTGACTTTAGTGGAATGTAAATGATGGGCAGTAAATCAGGCGACGTGCACGCTGCTCCGTGAATCATACCATTCCCTTCAATCTCATCTAGAGGGAGAGACATAAATCCTCCCAGTTCAAGCCAGGCCATGAGCGGTCCTTTATATTTCCAATTAAAGATGTACTGTCCTTTGCCCAGCATTCAGTTGGGACGCTGCACATTAATATGGTAATCAGCAACCCAGCAGCGGGCCATGGGGGCCTCATTGTCTCCGCCACATTCATCCGCAGGCTTCCTCCCAGCTGGATGGAGGAGGGTTCGGCGTGACAGGCAAATCTCGAGAGGCGACAGAGAACCCTTCATTAGAACTGATTTTAATGCCGCCCTGCCAGGAGGCAACATGTTTTGATTATCAGGGCTTTCACACAGATCCTCCAGGGCTGGAGGCCAGTTACAGATGCTTCCCAGCGCTACACAAACAAGCGCACAGTCCGAACGCAGCCTCCACGTTTGAATACCCATCAATCACCGTAACGTCACCCCGCAAGTGTGGTGATGCTCTTTCTTATGGGAACGGCTTTGCTCTTCGTCTGTGAAATCACGGGAGGTCAGAGCAGAGAGCGCAACTGATGGCATTAAAGGGACGTCCAGCCCCACAGCCACCACCAGGGTTTCTCTGGGCCCACTGGTGGAGGCAACTGTAGGTAGGGCCTGGGAAGGGCAGCCCCCACATGGGAGTTTGGCATCAAGACCAACCTTCCCTCGTTTCGCTGCCGTGTGATAACGCAACCCAGAAAAGTGGGAGCCAGCCAAGGAGGTGCTGGCGGTGGCCACTTACTGCCCTGGTGTTAGAGACCGTCTGACGGGAGATGAGTTTCAGCACTAAAAGAGGGTAAATCTCCCCCAGCCTCCACAGGCAGCCACAGGGAAAGTGATTAACGAGACAGATTCAAGCAAATGGACTTGGGGTTTTAGGTAATAGAACTGAGGGATGGGCAGGCACGACAAGTCCTATTGCTTCATACAGCAGCATGGACAGGTTGCCTAAAAATGTGAGTTGGGGAACTGATTGTTGTTGTTGTTTCCACTACTTTTGCATCAAGCTGGCTTGGGGAACAATTGACCCCAACCACTCAAAAACAGGTGACGAAACTTTAGACTTTTGAGTAGAAACTGGCAGTTGTAATTCACAACTGGAAAACCCCAAGTTCTGAGCAAAATCTCTTCTACAAATATCCCGTTATTTAAACCACCACATCAATCTGACACAAGCTCTTTTGCCTAGAACTTTTGTAAAGATTAGGTAGAAAAAAGTGTAAATAGACCCTCGGACTGGCTGTTAATATAGTTTGGAGCTGACGTTGCAGTCAAACACCTCCAAGCCACGCTGCACACAGTTCAGCCGCAGCTCCAGAGGGAGCCCAGGGCTTTTAAGACCTGATGCTGACAACAGTGGACAAAACGTAGGTGACTGGCAGGTAACTCAGTATCTCCCTTTGTGGCTCAGATTAGGATTGCTAACTTTGTACTTAAAGTGTGTAGCTAGACTAAATGGATGCCAGTTGCTTCTCAAGAAAGAGGATTACAGCACTGCTGAGGGGGGGCTTGAATTCCCACACTGCAGACCAGCAGTCACTGTTGGGGTTTTTTTTTTAAACATGAGATTTTTATCTGCAATAAGCAGGTAAAACCTAGTTTTACCTGTAAAATACAGTGCCTTATAATAAGATTTCTTTTGGGGGGATCAACTTCAGGGAGGAATGTACCTTCCCTAAAAAGATGGAGAGAGAAATTCTGGATCCAAAGGCGCCTCCTCCCACATTGGCCACCTTACCCCCATCCAGCTCTCTTCAGTGCTCCATAGCTATTTTTAACATCTCATTTCCTCACATTATGGCAATTTACATACTTAAACACATCACATTAGCGTCCAAAATATAAACAAAGTGAGATAATGCACTGGAAAGAGAGTATTAAAAAAAAACCCTGCAGATACACAGACAGGAGCTTTTGGAAATCAGGCAGTTCTTTGAAGCAAAGCAGTTGTCCTGTATTGGTAATAGGAGGAGGATTTCTCAGCAACACTTTACAATAAAGCAGACTTAATGAGAGCTGAGCAGTGGTGTAATTCCTGTGGAATTGCATATTGAAAGCTACATTCATACCCAAGGAGCCCATCAGGACCAGTATTGTTAGCATGAATGCTGAAGGAATTGCAAAATGAATTGCCATTTTGTTATCAAGTGCTTCCGATTGGCTCCATCCTGCCATCTGTGTCATTTGGAGGATGTGAAGTAGCACAGGTCCGAACTTGGGCATCCGAAAGGTGGGTCAAGGGGAAATTTTATGCTGCAGCATCCTCTGCTTCTTCACTGAAGAAGTTCAGCGCACCTGCCTTCCTGCTACCGCGCGAGGAAGAAGGGCCAAAATGGAGAGGGAGCTTGCCAGAGACTGGATAAGGCAACTCTTTTCCCCTTAGGTGAAGCGGGACCATTTGTTGATCAGCCATACAAAACCTGATGATGGATCATAGCAAAACACTGCTTAGAAATGAGAGGCTGCAAATTATACGGCTCTTTTAAAGCTTCTGCAGCCTCCTCTATTTCTTCATCACACTACAAAAATATTACAAAGATTTAAAAAACTTTCGAAGACCCCAAGAAGAAAAAGGAATGTGCAGGTCATGTCTCATTTAGCTCCACAAAGAAGGAACAGATTGTAAAAATGAGTGATCTAGAAGCCTAAAATCACTTTCCAAAACATCTAGCAAAATCACACAGAAGGTCACTTGTCAGAGTTGCAAATCCAGTCAGAATTAGCTCATCTACATGCTTTTGAATTGGACAGATGTACAAAACAATTTCCTTTTAGCTTTCAGTTATCAAATTCCACTAGAATAGCCATTGATAAAAATATATTACGTGAGAAGCATCTGTTTCATGATTTTGTTCTATCACTGAGGTACCGACACTCCGGTGAGTTGGATTTGGCACCTCTCTATGAATTCCTGTTTCTGTCTTTACAATTTGCTCTCGGCCTTCAAGATAACAAATTACTGTTCTGTTCATCTCCTCGTGTTGCCACACTGGGAGGCTTTACAAGCAGAGAAGCATATTTTGACCCTTGGTATAGCCCTTATACCACAAATCATGTGGAAGCTACAGAGCACTAAGCATCCTCAAAACCCAAGAGACACACCAATATCAACCCATACGTACATGCTAGAGCAAAGCACACTACGTTCCACTTCCTTTCAAGTTCTCCGCACCTGACACCTCCCATCCCGTATGTCTGTTAGGTGCTGACACAAGAGAACAGGCACAGTTGCGTGCGGCTACAGGGGAAAGGTCCCTGCTATCCACATGTGGAAGCTACAGAGCACTAAGCATCCTCAAAACCCAAGAGACACACCAATATCAACCCATACGTACATGCTAGAGCAAAGCACACTACGTTCCACTTCCTTTCAAGTTCTCCGCACCTGACACCTCCCATCCCGTATGTCTGTTAGGTGCTTGATACAAGAGAACAGGCACAGTTGCGTGCTATCCAGGCACCTGTGAGCACAGAGCACAGCTCCACACCATATTCATCTGAGCTAAACCGCGGCTCAGAGATGAACCTTTTTGTTCAGTTGCACAGCAAATAGTGGCAAAGGCGAGACAAAAGCCACAACTTTTAACAGGATGGAGCCAAACAACACAAATGAAAGAGGAACGGACCTGTCCTCACAGACGTGCATCCAGGTTGTACTTCTGCCATGTTCAAAGCCATTGCTTGGCTCTGTCCTCCTGCAATTTCTTGCTGGCTTGATGCAGATGCAGGATCCAAATCAAAATGATGTATCTCAGATGATGACAAATGCCGTGCAGATGCCACCTACATTACAAATGTTACAACGTATGCTTATGGGTCCAATCCGTGACAGTCAAGTTAGTTATATGACAGAGCAGAAGAAACAAATTTTTAAAAAATTCTTTAAATTTACAGTACTATAAAAAATGAATGAGTTTAAATATTTCCAGATCTACCAGAAGAATTATTCAAACTAAGTTTATAGGTCTGACTTTCCCATACATCACTCTAAATCAGGAGGGATTTCACTAGACCTGGATGTAAATAATTTATCATCTAATGGGAAATGCTCTTCACGTACCAAAAGCTTAGGAACAGTTCCCTCCTCAGAAGCAAGGTCCCAGTTCAGCAAAGCACACACTTCACATTACAACTGCTCAACTGAAGGATCACATATTAAAGAAAAAAAAACCAATCAGGTCACCTTCAGAAAGGCTTGGTTCTAGTTCCAGCGATGACAGTAAGTAACGCTTCCTCTAGTGCAGGCACTTCTCGCAGAACTGTGCCTACATCCATGAACACGTCACCAGCAATAACCACACGAGGAGGTGTCCAGCTTCCCCTCAGCTTTCTCATGACTGGATCCTGCAACACTGGCTCACCAGAGCACTTGTACAGGACCCAGTGAAACAAGAGAGATGAGACTGATGAACATTTTCAAAATGAAGCTCAGGCTTAACAGAAAGATATTTGTGTGATAGATAAGCACTTCCTTTCAGGCACCTTTTCCCTTGCTAAGAAGCAAGTAATCAAGCACCATCTCTAGTTTCTATCTATAGAGAGGAAGGGATTAACCCTTGTATTTAAACTGTTAATCCTTTTAGCACTGTCTCTACCTGCAAAATTGATTAGACTGTACTTTTGTGAGTCCTATAAAAATGGAAACATTTGAACAATAAGGGGCAATTTAGCAAAAGCAAGACCGCTCCACCCTTTTTTCCCCTTTGAAATAAGAGAGGGAGACAGGCATCTTCGAAACTCTGCATTTCAAAGTTATCTTTTTTCCTTTTGTCAGGGGTGGTGGCAAAATCAGACTATTTAAAGAATTGTCTGATGATATTTTAAAAGGCTTTGGTTACACTGCCTAGGGGAGTTGAATAAAACAAAGGTAATTCAAAGATAGTGCACAGGTTTGTGATCTGTCTCAGCTTGGTTGCTCTTGCCCTTAATTGCATGCATCCTTCTTGCAGGGATTTCAAAGGAAACTTCAGCACCTGAAACACTGATCCCTGCCTCTGCACTGGGAGCAAGTCGTAAACCACAATTTATGCTCACATGAGTCAAACAAGACCAAGTCAGAGTTCAGATGCATTTGGACGCTCCCTCAGGCAGCACATGGTAGCATATCCTACTAGGTGTTATTCCGTGTTACTCCTTATAAATGTAAAATGTATGAAAGAAGCCAGGACACACAGGTACAACCTGGTGCCTAAGCCACAAGGGTTTCTCGTCCCACTTGCTATGGAAATATTTAGCCAGTTGCTTAGCGTAGGATTCATGTGATGTAAGTAAACCAATTTTAGGCAAATAAAATAGGGATATCTACATGCAGATGCATCACTGAAGATTCCCTTCATGATAAGTAGGAATAATGGTCTTTCCAAAACACAGTTATTTCCTTCTAACACGGACAGGTAATATTAAATTCCATTCCAGCAGTGCCTGCTTCACAGAGACCATTCTGGGGGTCAGGCAAGAGCTCTGAGGTGCAGTCTGTACATTTAGACAAATCTCACCCCTGCAGACTTGGGCTGGACCTCCTACGAGCTACGAGAAAATTCTCGTTCATCTCAGTAGTCACTGAAACCAGCATCTCACCTACCTAGGATCTTTGGGGGTTGCTTTTTCCGGTGTTTGATGGGGAAGTGGGATTATTTTCTGGTTGATGGAGGTTTTTTTCATGGAGTTTTTGTTTTGGTTTTGGTCAGTTGGTTGTTTTTTAACTGCTTTTAGCAGTTTAATGATTCCTCCAGCCAGGATCAAAACACAGTTGAGAATCAGGAGTCCAGCTGGGTGCTCCAGGCTTGGGAGGCTCTGCACCAGGTTGGCTTTAAAAATGTTAGAGCTCCCATATCATTTCAATACTTCTGAAGAACGGAACCTGCTATGATTTGCTTTTCTAGAATTTAATACCACTGTCAACTTTTACCTCTTCAGATATTAAGATGATTAATTTAAACAGTGTGTTATATATTAGCAGTAAGAGAAAAGTTACATGATTTTTCTTCCTGTTTGGAGAAACAGGAAAAAACTTTGGGAAATACAAGGTATTTTAACTTATACAATGCATAGTTTGAATTCAGATAAATGAGATAAAGTTATTTATGCCTGTTTCACTTGGGAAAAAGAAAAAAAAACACTTTTCAGAGCAAGAGAAAACTGATGTTGCCAAAATAATAAAGATAAATCCAGCTTTGAATTGAGCAGGCACATTTGTACAGCTATTCAGTACATGTGCGTGGGCCAGAGATTTAGACACAGGTCCAGTTATAAGCGAGTGCCAAACTCAGGCTTAGTCTCAAAACTGCATAATGATCAGATAGAGCCAGCTGCAAGCTGTACGCTGTCTGGGCTCCAAGCTGACTAAATGCAAACCAGTCCCGCTCTGAAGCTGGGACAGGGAGGATTTCGCGTGGGTGCACCCTTGCTGACGTACCTGAGTAAGCTTTGGGATGACACTGGGCTCTGAGCAGCTGTCTCACCCAGCAACTGGCAGCGAGGACACATAAAATATCGACTGCATTGTCCTTCTGGAGCAATGGGCATTGCATCTTCCCACTTTTCATTTTTGCTACCCTAAGTGGAATTGCCTTATTTTTCTAGGCTGAGAGGTCTGCTGTGAGCAATGAGGCACCCATCCTGCAACGTACGCAGGCAGTATTGGAGGCGTCAGAGTTACTGCAGAGAAGAACTTCTGAATTCAAAATATTTTTAGCAAACATCATCCTGCACTCAGACACTAAGACTAAATCTAACAAGTAGCAGTGTAAGTTATATTCTGTGTTAATTATAGTTTAAAGAACCAAATGTAATCTATTTTACGGCTATAAAAATATTTTTTTCCCTGCATGGATAACTATATTTTTCACTTTTGCTTCACCCTTAGCTTCTCTCTGGCCTATATCACTTTGCTAACAAAATCCTTATTATTTAGGGTTTCCCTCTAGAAACAGGACTGGCTTTCCTGCATTTCAAATACGGCCAGAGAACATTCAGCACGGAGACCTTTCAAAGAAGGTGGGGTTTTTTTTCAGCTAGAAGGGTGAAGATGGCTACTTTTGAGAATTTTCATGCCTCCTGAAACACCTTTTCACTCACAGTGCAAATGAGTGCTGACTTGTTCCGACCCACAGGTCCAAAGCAGAAGGGCCCTGCACACTCTTATAATTTCCACAGGAACTGGTGTGATGCCAAATTGGTTTGAGGTGCTGAAGGAAACTGCTACACCTCAAGTTCAGCAACCTTAATAGCTGTGAGCCCGTAACATAATAGCATTATTCGGTATGTCAGACTGTGCATAAAACGCATTGCACCAATATTTAAACTATCACAGAATTGACCAACTCAACGAGAATTGTGCCAAACAAAAGCAAGCTCAATTTTGAAATGCACCATCTTGGCTTTGCTCCAGTTAGAGCATAGCTAAAAAAATAAAATTACTCTAAGTTCTCTGTGTAGAAAGAAAAAAAAAAGCGCACCATCCCCAAACTGATTGTGATTCTACTTTAACATTTAATGAGAAAAGTGAAGGTAAAAACCAAAATGTAGCTTCAAAAGAAAAAACAAAAACGCATGACTAAAAAAAAATAAAATTAAAATAAATCTTTATACTTTTCTTTCAAACTAAGATATCTTCAAAATAAAGATAATTTAGCAATTAATTCTGATTTGACAGAACTGAATCCAGATGGAGCTCTACCAAAGTTTGGAACAAGCTTGTATTTTATCTTCAATTTTACAGCATCCTCTGCATTTTTAAACCACTGAAAACCACGGGAGTTATTCTCAACAGTTACAGTTAAGATAGAAATCAAGCCATGTATCTCCATACTCTGTTCAATCAAAAAACTTCTGATCCTCTGATTTATAAAAAGCTTGCCAGTCTGCTGCATTATCATCTCAATAATTCCTTAGCCTTGTCTGCACTCACAAGAAAGCCATAAAGTCCTACAACTTTGATCTTAAACAGAGATATCTATATCCAGATATATTTGTTTCTACCAATACTGCATAATCTGCACGCATGTATTAGGTATCTGCTACCACTCTTACAAAAAAAAAAACCACAAACAACTTTTAAATGCTTACAGTATATTGTTGTGAAAAAGTATTGCAGCCTTCAAAATTGTCTGATGTTATCAAAGTGCTGTTTACTCACACGTGCATTTGAAATGCAGACTCACAACACATTAACAGTGTTAAGGAAATCCATAACTCTGCAGAGACAACAGAAATCTCAAATTTGTCCACATTAACATCCTCTGAATTTAGGGAAAGTATCTACCACATTCCCACTAAGGTCCTTATCTGTGTAGCATCAAGGTACCTTTCCGAACTAAACAATCTTCGTCAGGGTTCTCCAACCAGCAGTGACAAGTGGCCATCAGATGATGCTCAGTTAATATATTTGATGAAAGATACGTCTTCTTGACTGCCACTGTCTACGAGGCAGAATTAGGAACATCTTTAAAGGGGTCCCATTTTCAAAGTAAGCGATTGCGTTACTTTCCGCAATGCAGTCTGCGAAAACTCCTTTCTGGGCACAGAATGCCTGAACATTTCAAGTTTATAATACCTCAGAACTGGACAGCACAATCACATAGAAGACACAAACTGGTCACTAGTCTTTCACTGGGAAATAACTTGGATGGAAAGCAGCAACTAATATCCAGGATATTACCGAAGGCAGCTCTTAGCCCCGCTAAGTACCATCTCTGACACTTGTCTCAAAGAAAATCCATTTCCCTTCCTCCCTTTTTGTGGGGCTCTGGCACACAAAGTTGAATTGGAGGTTCAAGCAATGCAGTCTGTTCTTTGACAATATAAATCAGCCTGTGATATATTTGAATCTCCAAGTCCAGAAAGAAAACCACGTTGATATGGCCAGAATTGAAGCACGAATATTCAAAGTAGCTTCATTTGAGCTCCATTTCAGGTTTCGTATGTTTTAGTAGAAAGGGCTTCAGCTGTCTGATCCAGGAAATAGGAGATAAAAAAGAAAAGAAAAATATTTCCAGCTACTACTGAAAATACCACTCTCTTCTTGAAAATGTTGGATCTTGTCCCCCTCTACACTAATCAATATTTAATAAGTAATATGTTTGTTTATTTCATTACTGATGATAAACAGATCAATAAAAGGTTATTGCATGATAAGTTCCCATTGATATTGTAATTCTGTTCAGCTAATAAGCATTGTTTCTTTGTGGATCACAGTTTGCACTGCATACAATATTCCCAAAGATACAGCAAAACAGAAATTGATGCAAAAAATAACATCCCCCTCCCCGAGAAATGAGAAAAGCCTGGATATTAATGATTTCAACCACTTCCAAAAGTGTATTTTTATCCAAATATCGTTCCTCCCACTGCTGCAAAATGTGCTCAAAATCTCAAGAAAATGCTTGCAATATTTACAAGATGTCATTGCAGGAAAATATTAGTATATTTTCCTCCTTGCAGAACAACGGCACATTCCTATTTCCATAGAAATATGCAATAGGTTTTATTAGAGCAGTTCAGCGAGCACCACACCAGCTTTTTCAGCATGCACATCGCGCCCGACGCTAACTCGGACTTATGCCAATACAATTTGTACTATGGTAATCTATTAGATTCAGCCAGACTTGCTCAAGCCTGAGGGGCTGAAACAGAGCAGCTACACTGGGAAAGTTTTGCACAACCCAGACCTGAGTTGGCGAAGAGGAGGGACGGTGCCATCCCGGCACTACAACAGGCTGTACCAGCACCAAGTTTTGTTCATCCGGAATGACGTGAATGGGGCCGGCAGGTCACAGCGTCTCCCCGTCACTGCCCAGCAGTCAGTGCCTCAGAGCCTCCTCGCTCCCCTGGCACTCAGTCGGCTCCTTTCAGCCTCCGATTCCTCATGACTTACTGAACAAGAACTTGCCATCACTTTCAAATTATCTGAAGTTCAAAATAACTAGTGGGTAGAAACATAACTCACCACTTTGTAAATTCTACATTTTCAAAGCCTCCTTGCCTAATCTTTTCCCCTTGTGCAGCTCCATATGAGCGCTGAGAAAGCGAATATTTCAGTTGCAGATGGCCTCAGGCAAGCTTAGGTTGGCTGAGGTCAGCCAAATTTGGCAGCTGCGTTTTGCCAACCCTGCCTTCCTGCTCAGAGGTGAACAAGCAGCAGCTTACTCTTTTACTGGCCTCCTCCCAGGCCACGTTCCCACAGAGGGAACTGAAGGTCTCCTTTCCATCGCAGTCAGTCCTCAACTCAACTGAGGCTTCCTGTTGTAGCTCCTCCCCAAGGCTTGATATTGCCTCAGGTGTTGAGGTGCTGATTAATTTTCAGAAGCTTTTGGACTCTTTCTTAGTTCACATGGAGGCTGATGGACTCCATCAGGCAAACTTGCAGTGCCAGTTCTTCCAGCTCCCTGAGATAAAGCATGTGATGCCCAATTTCTGGGGACTAGGGAAGAAACAACACAAACTCAGTATACTCCCTCCCTGGGATAACAGTAAATGTGCATGCTCTCTATGTCTTTTAACATCAAAGAAGAACAGAATATGACAGCTGGGGCTCTTTCCAACACTTTCAAATGCTTCACAGGCCAGCACTTGCTTTTATTGTTGTTGTTATGCTTCTGAAATAAACAGCATGGAAAAAACCCCAATGCTAATTGACAACAGCTTACAATATGACAGCCAAATGAACGAAGCTTGAGATCAGAGTGGAAAGGTTTTAATTATCCACACTTCCAAATCGAAGGACAAGGCTGGGAGTAAGTATACCCTGGGCCTATGTGCTAATCCCACAGCTTCTCCCCAAAGGCAGCACCCCAAATATGCCAAGTTAATTACCAGTAATAATTACTAACATCTTCTCAGCCTTTACAGTTAACATTGTAATGTTAGAAACTAAAGAAATTAATTTAATATCCCCTGCCTAATTTGAATGAGACAGCCTTCATTTTAGAGGTTTGGGCTTTCCAATAGCTGCAGTTTTTGTCATTGCTTGCCTGTTGTTTTCACCAGCTGATACTACTGGAAGTTGAAATACACCTAAGCCTACAACTTTCACTTTACAAGTCTTCAAAAGTAAGGCTTGGGTGTGTAACCAGCTATTAGAAAATGTGCTATAAAGTGAGTTTATTAGCATTTGTAAATAGGAAGTCAGAATGATCAAAAGCTTTTTTCCCCTGTAACTTTGAGAAGTGCGAATTTACTAAAAATAGCGTGAGGTAGGGAAAGAGCTGGAAGGAACATGAAAAGAGGAAAGAAAAGGGAATAATAGGAACATATAAATATTTTAAATACCTATTCATATACCATGCATTCCACAGAACTAACATGTATTGCAACAGGCTTGCAAAATTAATGTCATGAGGAAAAGGTTTCCAACTATAACGACACCTGACTAGGCTTCCTTTTATCCTGGAGGGAACGTGCTCAAGTAGTACAGAGTTTATAAAGGCTATGAATGAGCACAAATACAATTCAGTGACCTCCAGTGTCCTTGTCACCCACATGTGATATTTATGCACGTGAGGCTAATCTGAAGCCTCTCTCAAGCTCCCATTCATCATTAGCCCATCAGATGCTGTCTAGACCATATATCTCTACCTGGATGCTTGCTACTCTTTGACTATTAAACAGGGATAAACCACAAATTTTATACTGGGGGCCTGTCATTCAACTATTTGGATCTACTTTGTGGCCAGATCATTTTGTAAGAGAGCTGAACATAAGCTCCATCTAGAACTTGCCCTGCGCACACAATACTACTTAGAAAGGACATTCACAAGCTGAATTCCTGGGTTATAGACATCGGTGTGGGTCTGCCCAGTTCAATGGAGTCATGCCAGTTTACACCAGCTGAGGATCTGGCCATACATTTTCAAGATACTCTATAAATTAAGCTTTACAACAACAGTGCAAGGTCCAGCAGTACAACAGTGAAGTGGAAAAAGCACAGGAACTCCAAGCCAACAGCACACTAAGAAATCCTACTTCCCAAAGGGCAGATATCCTGAGTGCTTCTCTTTTTAAACGTACATTCCATCCTTCCTCAGACAAAGCCCCTCTCTAAACTCCACAAAGCCAAAAATAGTTGCAGCATCAGGCTGCAGCATTAAGAATTGAACTTGGAAGCTCTGTACCTATGCGCTTAAGACTACTGCAGGAACTAGCCGACCCAGCTGGGCAGCTGAAGTTGTCCCGAGTTTCTCCATCTGCTTAGCCTGGCCACTGGGAGAAGGTAAGTTGCTGAGCTGCCTTGCATTCATTCATAACAACCGTCAAAAGAGTTATCCTATCTACTACTAAGGCTAATTGCTGCAACAGTGGAAATAAAGTGCTCAGGTACTGTTAAGACTTTTTTCCTAGAGTTTAACACAGGAGTGCATAGTCAACAGAAACCCTCCTGCTTCCCATGTGCTTACAGAAGGCAGCTTGACACCAAGAGAAGTTTTGAAACACACAGAAATGCCTCTTTTCCACACACTGTGCTGAAAACAGTTTTTATGTTCTCAGCCAGCAAATGCTGACCAGAAGACTGAGACATGGAACACGTGAAAATCAACCTAAGATGAAAGATTTGAAATCTATGAAAATAACCTTAGGAAAAAAACCCCTAAGTTCTCTCCCTGCATAACCAAATATCCATGAATCTCACCTGATAATTCTTGCAACAACCCAACACAGCTGTTTCAAACTGTGTCTCATTGCACCATGCTCACTCAGCCCTAACTCAGCTCATTACACTGGAGGAAGGAGCAGGAAGGGTTTCTACAGGGCTTAGAGAGGTCCCCGGCACTCTCTCCTGCTTTTGCATACCTCCAAGTTTGGCCCAAATAACCCCGTATGTATTGCTTCAGCCCTACAAAAATGCAGAACGCGGCTTATTCAGAGCATCTTCCTAAGCCACAGATCAGAGCCCTGCCTCGCAAAGATGACTGAAGAGCAGCTGGAACAAACTCCATCACCAGAACAGCTCCTTCACTCCAAGCCCTGTGATCCCCCAGCACAGCGGGCAGGGCAGGAGCGAGCCTTCAAAGGCTCACCCTGAGCATGGGCTTGACCTTCGGCATCCACAACAACCTCGGGCCTTTATGTGAATGAACACAAACATCCCACCGAATTTAAATCACAGCCTTTCAAAAACACAAGTGTTCACAGTTACAAAACAAACTCCAGTGCGGCTCCAAGACTCTGCTGTGCCACATGCAGCACGGAAGGTTTCCGGCTGTCGGTCGGAGTGTATAATAGGCCTGATTTATAGTTATCAGCATGGGACTTGATTCGAAAGCTCAATCACCGTGACTTCTCACAGTGGGGTTTGCATGCTGCAACGGGTCTCAAAATTGGAGAGGAATTTACCTCCCGCTGCCGAACATTACATAACAATCAACAGAAAACAAGCGGAGAGCAGCAGGAGGTCCCCATCATTAGCCTGCACAGTCATGTTAATGGAGATGTACACACACTCATCTATCTGCACTTATTATGGAGCTTGCCAGACTGTGGGATTACAAGGCAAGGAAGGCTCTAGGACAGAGAGAGACAAGATACAGGCAAAGAGTCTCAAAATTCCAGTCAATTCACTGAGGTTTCCACACTGAGAGACTGGGGTCTGGGAGGTCTAAATCTTACACGTAGCAAAAAAACTCACAAATGCTGGGAAGCGCGTGTGACCTCGCGTACTGCAAAATACTGCTTTTCCTCTAGAGAAACAATAGCTCTACCTTCACCTTTCTGCCTCTTTTTAGCCTGCTGCAAAGGTGACAGTTCCACAGAAGGACACTACACGCCCACAAACTTTTCCAAAGTTGGAAACGTCTATCAGCGTGCCCACGTTGAGTCTGCATCCCAGAACAGTCACAGGCTTCAACGCCAGTTAGATGTTTCTGATGAGACAAACAGCAGTCTCCATAAGTACTTTGGCTGGCTTGGCATGCAGAAGAAGGAAAGCAAAAACCTAACATAATTTTAAAAGTCATTCAAACCAGAAGAGTTCACCTGAAATCTTAACATTCTGGATAGTTGTAGCTTTGTTTTCATATGATATATTGTCTTCAATGTCACAGAAGTACCACAAAACGTTCTTAAATCTCAAAGGCCTGAGGAACGAAACAGCTCCTTTTGCAGGCTTTTAATAAAAAAAGTGCTTGAGCACAGGACGTGACTTACCAGAAGAGAAACAGCCACATAGTACCTCTCTCTCCAGCCACTACTTTGCCTTTTACAAATATTCCCTTTTTCCTCCCAAGTCAGCTATTTATTGTTCCCCTTCACAGGGTAAAACTAGCAAATTCATTCTAAAACTTGGGTATACAAGGTTAAGAAGAGGTCAAGACACTGAGTCCCTCTATGCTAATTTAGCATGAAGGGGGCAATCCATTTCCCCTTCCCAAACATCCACTGAATGCAGAGCATATGTAATGGCCTGATAGTTTTATCCTTGATGTTTCAAATATTCTTCCTAGATCACTAAGCTATGGATGTAACTCATGTTATTTCCTTTAACAAAATTAGAAATGACAGTTTTAAACAATCATTATGCTATAATCAAATCAACTGGAATGTCATTAGCTTTCTAGATAGCCAATTCTCGTTTCTGATTAATACTGTGGTTCCTGTAAGAAACACTCTTTTCCGAGCCACCGTAAACAACTAGTACCTCAATGCCACTCAGACTATTTTTGCTTCTAGACCAATTACGAGCCATTTCTCCTCAGCCCCCAAAAAGAGTATTTTATCTGTTTCACCCCATCAATAACATGATGCAGAAACACTTGCAAACTAGTGGCCATTTTATATTTTAAACTCAATAGCCCTCTGCAGAATGCAGCCACAAATTGATCTGTGTGCATAAGGATCTGGAATGTTTCTGTGACAAGGACTAGACAGGACAAGACAAACCAGCAGCAACAGAAGAGGCCCTCGCTCGCCTCCCAGACATCCCTTAATACAGAGTAAACCGCACTAGTTACCTTTTTCAGTCCTCCTTTAACCGCAATAGTCATATCAAGTTCATATGGGGAAATAAACTGGTAGCACTGAGAGCTGAAGAGCAGTAAGGGACTAATACATAACTGAACTAAAGTGGCTAAACACTTTTAGACTCAACTCTAGCTGCCTCTCTGGTGGATGTTCAATGATTTCTGAAAATCAGGTGCCTAGCCATAACACCACTGAATTGTTCTTACTCATTGTCTCTTCCCCAGTGAATCACCTCCTTGTTATTACTGTACATTTAAACTATTTACACTTTTGGCAAAGGAACACACTTCTTGTTTTGTTTCTGAACAATTCCCACCACAGGAATTATGACTATTACTAGCACAGTGATTAAATAAACTAATAAGTACTAGTGAAGAACTAAGACATATAAATTACTAGCTTTCGAATATTTTATTTTTCAGTTTAATCTTATGGAGAAGAAATTAAGCAATAAAATGCTTCCCTGCTAATTGTGCCTTGTTTTCATGGACAACCCCTCTTTGCTACAATATAGTTTGGGATAGAAGCCCATTTTTCTGGGACTAGCACCGGGGCTCTATGCTCAGGCACTCCAGCCTGCTGCCAAATTCAGTGTGGAACTTTTTTTTTTCCACTCGGGACCTAGTTGTCATCCAGAGAGCACGAGTTCCATCTTAACATTTTTTCTTGTCTCTTCGAATATATTTGTATGCTTGTATAATATCTATATACAGTTCAGAAAAAAAACAAAACAAAAAAAAAACAAAACAGAAAAGGAGCTGTGCCACTCCCATCTGCAAAGGCAGGGAAAGACAACCTGTTCCAATGAACGGAGCTCCTCTACGATGTGAAAACAGTCCGCAGGAACCCCAGCAGCCCAGGTAGATCTGAGAAACAACACAGGCCAACGCCCCAGCACAGCAGCACCAAAGATCCCAGGGCTCTCCTCAGGGGCCCTTTTATACGGAGCACCATGGGAAGAAACGCTGTGATTGGCCCACTGGGTCACCTGACCCCATCCTCTCCTCCCCACTGGCACAGCTGTACCCCCCATTGTGATTGCCCCTGGGCCAGGAGCCCCAGAGAACTGCCATCCTGGTGCCCTCAAACCATCCACAAGGTGAGTGACCCTTAACTAAAACCAGCCAAGAGATGTCAAGTCCGGTAAGCCAAGGACCTTCTACTTCCTTTTTGACTGTTTTTCCTCTGAGAAATCATCAGAAGTAATCCACCAAAAAAGCACATCAAAATGCTTCTTGCTGTAAACTAACAGCAGCACTTCTTCACTGCCTTACCCTTAACTACTTCACTGCCTTACGCTTAAAACCAAAACTCACTATGAATTTTTAAACAAAAAATAGTTTCTTGGGGAAGAAGCAGCAAACCAGTTCTGCAAAAGCTCAGAAATTATGCTCCTGACATTATCTGCAAGCAGTTCAAACCACAGCTATCTCCATTTTATCATAACTCTACCATGTTTTAATTCAAAAGTCCTCATTGGCTTAGTTCACCCAAGTTTGACACTTAGGCATCCAAGTCCACTTCGGCCAATGGCCACATTAAGGTGCTGAACAGCAAAACACGAGCCCTGAAGAGCTCCCCTGACCCTTGTGGCTTAGCACTGGGCTGCAGTCACAGCAGGGGAGGAGGGTGCTGTGCCAAGATGCTCTCGCCCTGTCCCATACGATGGCCACAGGGACCATCGCTCTTGTCCCATGAGCACCCTTCCCTCTGCCCACAGGATCTCGGCACCTGCTTGCTCAGTCCAGGATTCTGCACTCGGGGTTGCTGTAGCTCTGCTCTCACAGCCTCGCAGAGCAGCATTTCCCAGAACAGAGCGTAACCTTGCCCTCTGCGCAAACCCAAGATTCAGGCGTCACATTAGAGCTCCGTGGTTCAGCGGAGAAACTGGCCTTTTGCCACACAAAGCAGCCACTGTGGAAATCGAGGCCTCCAGCTCTGCACGACACTAACCCCCCGTTTCCATCGACAGCAACAGCAGTTCGAAAGAGCACAAGACGTTGCTTTCAGCATATCAAGAGAATATCCGGGGGAGAGTCAAGACGTACATCAGTCAGAGAAATATATTTTAACTGCCTTTTACTCCATTTCTTACCATGTCTTATGCTGTGCGTGTCAAGCACCTATAGCTTAAAGGAGCAACATGAATCCTGCCGAGTATTGCTTCTAGATTAGGAACAAGCAGGAAAACAACCAACCAGAAACGAGGGGCAGCAGGAGCTGTCACACTGCAGCACAGGCTACTTTGGGGATAGCTTCAAAGCCCATGCTTTGTTACCCACAGTCGAACTACATGAAGTCAATTGATGGTGAAGCCCCATCCTGCAGCGCTCCAGAGTACCAGTGAATCAAGAAGGCATTATGGGACACATTGGCTGTTTTAAAAATTAAAGCTAGCAATTTATAGTCCAGCCAAAGTACAACTGGAACTACGCTGTATATTCTCGCATGCCACCTACTGGTACCTTGTTTATCCACCAAGTGTATTTTACAGAAAGCCACATACACACGGCACATTCAGGAATAGTGTTCAAACTCATTTCTTTGTGGACTCAAGAGGAACAGCATGAAAGTCAGTTCAGAAAACAGAAGGTCGCTGTTTAGGTACCTTAAAAGATGATTAATTACTATTGCTGACAACTTCAGTCATTAACCTACAAAAATGGCGACACAAAGGGATTCAGGACAGAAGATGCTGCTCCTACTAATGCAGATTTCCCGTGAGAAGCGAAAGAAAACCAGCCAACCTCACCCTCCCTCAAGAGATGACAAGAGAGCAAACCTCTGCTCGCTGCTCTGCTGAACGCTGCTCCTGCTGCAATTCCCCCACCAACGCAGTTATGACTGCCCATGATGCTACCAGCTTCACAAGTATTTTCCTGGCTGTGCAATTACAGAAAAAAAGAGTCTTGTTTAATCAACCTGAACTACTTTTTTTAGTATTATTGTTATATAGGAACTATAAGAGTCTGTCCTCCTCTATTTAAAAGGAGAGCTGTCAGGTTCTGACCTACGTCTAACCAAAAGGAAGGATGGGGAGGGGACGTGGGGAGTTGAGAAAAATCAATGAATCTACGCTAATAAAGGTTATAGAAGTAAAATTTACGCTGGATGCAAGTATGATCCTGTAGTCTTTTTATTTTTTTGGCATGCTGCCCCAGCATGATTTACGTCGAGATAACATGATGGAGCCTCCACCATTGAAAGGAATTAAATAAAAATGCAATAAAGGAGTACAAAATCAATCCGCTTACAGTTTTGTTTAATAAAAATTCATGAAGGATGGGCGGGCAGGCCCATAAGAAATACACCAGTTCAATGAGGGGGCTCTATCAAGCCCACAGCCATTAGAGTGTAGCAGCAGGATAGGATTATTGAACATTAGCATGAGTTAGCTGTGTGCCAGTGTGTTGAATATGCCTCAGTTCCCCCATCATTCCAAGCTCTGTCATTGCTGCCAGTCAATAGTGCATCTATCACCTGAAATAATGGCCAAGAAAAGTAGAAAAGATGGGGATTTGACCTTGACTGAGAAGCTGATCCATGGGGATTTTCCAACAGAGGAGCTATTTTTTTTTGCTAGAAAAAAAAATACAATGGACCCGCTAGATCTCTGGATGTTTTAGCATCACACGTGCTTTACTCAGGCTGAATTTGGCCCCCAAGTTGTCAATTTTCACAGCTGAGTCATCCTTCTAACCTCCAGAGACATTTCCTTTAAAGGTAAGTTTGCATCCCTTTTCCTAACTACAGGCTGAAGCTTGAATACACAGGCAAACAAATGTGTCCCATGGCACAGTAAAAAATGAATTTCAAAATCCTGCAGCTACTCTGACTTTGTAAGAGGAGCTGTAAGGCTTGGCCTCACCCTTTCCCTCCAAGGGGCATTTTAAATGCTGTTTCTTAGAGCCATCTTGACAAAAAGAAGATTGTAGTGGTCACAGTTGACACAGGTGAACCTCCGAGAAGAGAACATGGCCAAAGCCATGCAGCATTTCTGAGGTTTTCCACCAAACAAAGAGTGTGACCAATAATGGAACCGAGCTATTTCAATTTCTACCGAAGAAAACCTTCTCATTTTCAAACAATTAATTTGCTCTGTGCCAAAACTCACAGGTTTAGCTCTTTTATTATCAAGTGGAGTTCAAGTACAAACATGGCTGAAAAACAGACTTGTGCACTTCATGAGCAAAACCAAGTTTGCAGGTCTGGTGTGAAACATTCTCAGTGAAAGTGCTCACAAAATATGCTGAGTGTGTGATGTCACCTAGTGGTCAGGACACACACGGGACTGACAGTCAATTAACATTTTCAACTAATTCCTCCACTAGCTGAAGGTAGATGCTGAAGCTTCTCAGGATCCATATCTAGTAAAGATCACTACAGGTAGGATGAGACAGATTTAAGTTTACACACACCTGGGATACACACGGAATAGAAACAGTGGGACGTGACTCATTTCCTCCAACACCAGTAACCAACACCACCAATACCCAACTCCTCATCCTCTCCGCTCAAGCCAAGCCAGAAAAATTAAATCAAGACTTTTCAACACCAACAGTGATATTATCCCGTTGTAAGTCTGCAGACACCCATGAGCAGATAAAAGCAGAAAATTCATCAGTCACCATAAATTATCCCTGTGTCTGCTTCATGCACAAGGTTTCTCTTGGAGCTCGGCTGAGCACAAGGCAACATCCTCATGCACATCCCAGGTCGTGCCAACCGTATGCTGGGTTTCCTGGATCGGGTGATCTGCTCACACTCCTCTCCCAATACCGAGAGCGAAGGGGAGTACTTCAGCTTAAGCTTTTCATACACCAGCTCACAAGCAGCTCAGCTTACTGGCACGGCAGATGCTTTTCCAAATCTCTCTGCTCTGAGCACTTAGCCCCTAGAAACATGTATAAAAGGCAAAATGCCATATTAGCCCACTCCTCCTCACACAGCATCCAAGCTGCCCCGAAAGAAGCCTTAGGCCAAGCAAACTGCCCTGCCAGCAATCGCCTCGTAGGCTTTGCTTGGCTGTTCCAGTACGTTGACTTGAAGGACAATAACCTCTAGCTTGTTTAACAACTTGTCCCTGCAGTGTAATTACACTCCTTTTAATTGGCTTGTGGGGTTTAATCATCTCGTGGGACCCAGCTTCCAGCGCTTCTCATTAACTGCCGGCACGCAGTTGTGTTCTGAGGATAAGGGGATGTGCTCCAGCACAGCACAGTGGGGAGGGTCTCTCAGGTTTGGAAGTTAAAGGCTAACAGCAGAGCTTAGAGCCATGCCTAGCCAGCCTCACCACCGCATACGCACCTCCAAGTCGACTACAGCCCATCCATAACACACACAGCCATCTCCTTATCCCTCGGGAGAGGAGCCAGCCCTGCTCACATCCACTATCAACTTTTTGAAACAATTAAGAGAGGGCAGAACACAGCAAGGGTTGAGAAACCAGAGCGAGGCAAACGGCTGGCAGAAGCATAGAGCAGAGTGGGTAGGGAGCCATGCTGAGCCACTTACACGAGAAGCTGTTACCTCCCGTAACCTCAACTATTTTTCTTAAAAGTTTGCAAACTTGTATTTCTAAACATAGTTTTGAGAACAGTGTATCTAAAATTATATCCAGAATAATATTAAAACTCTTCATTCTATGTAAAGTGCTTTTGCTCCGCCCTGAACAGACACAAACAATCAGAATTTTCTGCAATGTTGAGGGCACAGTAAGCAAAGGAGCCTCCCAAGGGATTAACGCTGGAAATATTCACCAGGATGCGAGCAATGAAAAGGAGGCTAAGCAGTGGAGGAACTAAGAGCTAAGATGAATATTTTCATGTTTTAATCACCCATCTTCTATAGTCATTGCTTACCCGTGAAGTCTGACAAATGTAAGGCTGGACAGCAATATCTGCATATCACAAAGTGGCAGCAACACATTTCCATCCCAGTGCCACTTCTTATGTATATGGGGCATATATATACGTGTGTGTGTGCAAATGTATATATTATTCTGCAGGATATACCTGTGAAAGATGAAGTGTGTTCTGGAGTTACAAGACAATCAGAATGACTTATCACAC
>NW_009714208.1:65974-121806 GCF_000703405.1 Apaloderma vittatum | reverse complement strand
CTCTCTTTCTTCTGGACTGCAGATGCTGGAGATACTGGAGACAATCTCAAAGAATTCAGTTGTAGTTACTACTATAAAATACCACGAGCCTTGGCTCATCCTTAATTATACTTCAGGAAGAAAACTATTCTCAGGCATGCTCAGGCTTTCAGAGATCTCAGACTAACAGTACCAGAGGAGAGATGAAGTTCCAATGGGCAACTTGTTATGCAGAACGGGTAACTTCACTCATGGCTTCCCAGCAGAAACAGATCCATTCATATAGTTGTCCTTATACCAGTTTTATACTCATGTGGTTTCCTGAAATCACAGATTTGTTCTGGTGCAGTTTAAATTCTCTCTGACGGTTCAAAGGAAGACAGCCAAGCAACAGGTAACTGTTTCCAAGGGGTCTGCGTGTTTGTTTTCTAGCGACTTTCTTTCCACCAAGTTCAAATCTTATTCTCCCATACTTCATCGGTGTAAAAACAGAGGATAGGATGAAGTATTATAAAACACTCAGTATTACATAAATCTCAGAATTATATAATACAGAGATCACTACCAAAAACCGCCATCAAGAATCCAACACTTCTTAAAGTACAAGTTAAGAGTTTCTCAATAATGACACACAGGTAAACATTTCAACATCCAGGTTTCTGTCACACACATCACAATGTGCGCGTTCCCCATTCCAGTCACCAAGAAGTCACAACGCAAATAACGTACTGGTGGCACATGTCCGACCTTACCTCCTACCTCCCCTGCGTTACAGCTTTCCACATGGAAAACCCCAGCTACAGGGGGACCGCGCAGTCTCTGTGTTGTACAGCTGGCTGCAGCATATGTTACAAAGGAGATGCAAACTGCTTTCCACTAAACCCAATCCAAATCAACTACAGTAAAGCCAAGGGTTCCACAGAAGAGACTGTGGTGATTTTCACCTTTTGTTACTGTTTTCCTTCACCACAACCGAGAGACCAACAAGTTTAGGCATAGGCTGTGTTTGTGTCATTTGAACTGTAAGATATGTTACAGAAACACCTTCAGAACAGCAGCGTGGGTCATATGGAGGGTCAGAAAGCCTCCACAGAGAGGTATCAGCTATATCCAGCAAGCACCAAAGGTTGTCACAGGAGGATGCACCAAGGACACGATACATCTCAGAAAATGGAAAAGGATATTTGACATCTGGTGAAGGAACAACACTGTGTTAAACTTATACTGGCAGGGCCTTGAGATCCAAGTAGTTTTCTATTACTTCTCAGCCACGCTCGGCAGGTTTGTTTGATTTTTCCATCAGAATCCTGCAGCTCAGTTCGCTTTACCAGAGGGGGAAGTTGCTGGGAAAGGGACTGAGAAACAAGAATCTGTCAAAGAGTTGTTTTATTTCCTACAGCACTGGCTGACTGACCAAAATCCTATAAAAAAAGAAAAAAAAAATCAAATTCAGGAAAAAGCCCTGAACGTGTCAAGGCTTTTGGAACAAATGGCGCAAGAGGTTTTTCCTGTAGCTATAAGGCATGTATTTCTTCTTATTTTTTATTTATTTATTTAAGCCTCTGTAACACACCATTTCCCCCAAAGGGCTGCAAAGGTTCAAAGGCTTTGAGAGCACCAATAAATCACGACCACATAAATGTCCTGTAGTGAAGTTTGATTCTTATTTACCCGGGGTCTTTGGGCCAGTGCTCAGTCTGTGTTGGAGAAGGCAGATTTACTTCTCCTGAGATGCCCTCAATTCACAGAGTGCTCATCTTTCAAGCAGCACCACTCCAGGCCTCAGCTGCCAAAACACTTCTAGCTGCAAGTTTCCATCATTTGCTTTATCACACTTCCCTTTCCCCTCCCAGATACTGCTCTAAACTAAGTTATGTTTAGAAATACCTTGTGAGTGGCCAGACTGTGAGTCAATGAAGCTCTGTAAATCACTGCCATATGCAGAAGAATTTCAGGCTTCGGTGAAGTTTCTCCTTACGCCCTTCTCTAACAAT
The DNA here is from genome assembly GCF_000703405.1 of Apaloderma vittatum. Taxonomy (NCBI): domain Eukaryota; kingdom Metazoa; phylum Chordata; class Aves; order Trogoniformes; family Trogonidae; genus Apaloderma; species Apaloderma vittatum. The sequence continues at coordinate 119,833 of NW_009714208.1, read as the reverse complement.
GATTCCCCCTCTAAACCACCGCTTAGGACTACAGCATGGTAGGAAATGTCAGCATATGTATAAATGGGCTCCAAGAGTGGGGCATAAAAAAGAGAGAACGTTAAAAACAGGACAGAAACGCTATTTCAGATGAATTGGATGCCCAGTTGCATAACTAACGGGCAGTTCTGTCCCGCAGACAGAAAAGCAGTATAACAATCTCTGCTCCACAGCACCAGTGATTTATTCATCCAGCTCCACTAAGAGGAAAACATGATCAGCAAGAGAAGTTCCAGCAGTTTGATAAGCGTAAGCACCTGATATTGTAGCTCTTTCTCCATGTTTTTCTCAGGTTACTCAAACTAGCATTCACTCTTTAATGCCAATTAATATTTACACCAAATCTACCTTGATACACCCTTTTAAATTATTCAAAGATAATACAGGTATAGGTATTCACTAGCAATTTGTGAACAGAGTCCACGTTAGACTTTTTTTTTTGAAAGTCATTCAGACCAATACCTAGTGAGGTAAATTACCCACTTTTATGACATAAAACTGAAACACTACTGATTCAGATAACTTCCAGGTACATACATGGGAAAACAAGAATTAATAACAACTAAGAGACAGAGAGAAAAGCTTCAAGCACTTTGAAAATGCCAGTTTTGTGCATCAGTCATTTCATCAGAGAGTTACTAAAATCAGCTCCTGGATTCAGTGGAACGTGACTGGGACATACACAAGTACAGGTTTAATTGCAGTGGAAACACACACAGAGATTCTCATCCTCAGACATTAAGAGCCTTGAACCCTGCAGGAATCTGCACAGCTCTGCCTTTTAGGAAAGGCCTTTTGTCATTAGTAGTTTAGAAGTGTGGAGGGGAAATGTTGGCAAAAGCCCAGCAACAGATTTGAATGAATTAACTGTAACCTAGAAAAGCAGGTGGGCATATTAATCTACAACGCAGACCACTCTGTTCTACTCCATCCAAGAAAACAAAGTCTAAAAGGGGATCCAGCATGCTTCAAATTATATTTATTTGACTTTTATTTAATTTGCCTCAGCTTTCCTGGGAGGTTGGCAAGCCTAGCAACAATGAATCCTGTACAATGTTAAGCTAACCGAAGAGCTGCAAAATGCTGGATTTACAGAGGGTACAGTGTCAGGCCCAACATCTGGCCAGGAAGGCTCCATGACAGAAGGCTCCGAGGTCTCACGCTGGCAGTAACCAAACATCAGCCTCAGTTTGCTTCTGTTAGGAAAGAGGATAGTCCAGCTCTAGTGGACACATCCCAGCCACACAAGGTTGGACTGAAATGCAGGATTCCTTCTAAAATCAGTATAAGGCAAAACGAGGAAGCTTGGCATCTACATGCCTTATGCGTGAACAGAAACCTCCAGGCTCTGGGCTTTTTTTAGCAATTACAAACCTATTGAGAATTAGTCCAATGGAACAACTTTATTATGAACGAGATCTCAGTAAAGTTCAGTAATAACAACATCCAGCTTTCTGCCCCTCTGCCTCTGAGCAAACTCAAGAAGTCAGTCTGCAACACTTAAAATAATCATTGATGGAAAAACAGCAAGTGCAAATTTAGAGGGAAGAGCAGAAAACAATTCATTAGTAAATCAAGCTTTGCCAGTAATTTTCCATATAACCCTAGTAACGTGTTTAGTTTCTGGATTTCCATTCTCCCAGCTGTAAAATGGACTTGTGTGGCCAAGAGGCTCAATCTACTAATGCCATATATTAAGAACCATAAAAGTGCTGCTAGCAGGTTTCCCCTCTGAATTCCCACTCTCTTTTGTCTGAAAAGTTTTGTCTTGAGATTTCAGGCACTCCTGGCCAGAGGATGTGCTCTTTAGTTGACATACAAAGCCACACAAATTTAAGGCAATGCAAATACATTTCAGGCTGGTTTTACTTATGCTATGATCTTTTCTTTTAAAAATAAACAAATAAATAAATAAAGGCAGATAAACATTTGCCATATGGTCTTATCTTTTAAGTCTTTGGTTCAGCACACGTTGAACCATGTTATGCTGTGTGTTTGGTTATGTGCACTTGATGACGAGTTCATTGGAAAATGAACAAGAGCTCATCTCCGAGTTATTGACAGCAAAAATCCATCTTTAACATAATGGACAGATATAATTGTTGTGCACCCTGTTAGACATGCCAAGTGATTGATACAATGCAAAAAGGAGGGGGGTGAAATTACTATGATCTATAAAGATATTGCTGGAACAGAGAAAGAGGAAGAGAATCATTTTTAATATGATTAATGTTGCAGCAGAGAGGGGGAGAAAGGAAAGAGATGGAATTTGTTCCCTGTTATAACACTCTACTCCTATACAATACTGCTTAGGAGGAAAGCCTTCCAGCTGAGGGCTATGAAACAGTTATCACTGTTAGGTGATTAAGTTACTAATTCTTCAGGGAGAAGACATTTAGAGGCCCATATTAAAGGAGAGCGAGGCAAAATTACATTCCGTTTCAATTTAGTTTAGCAATTCTAGTGATTTAGTTAAATGAAAAGCAATTGTTCCAATTAATAGTATTGAATGTTATTCATCAAAAGTGTCAAAACAGCTGTGTTGGTGCATTAGTAACCTATTCTCTTGTCAGAGATATGGATAATTCCCCGGGATTGCACCAGGGAAATGGCAGAGCAGCCAGGAGCCTTCAGAGGGAACCGCACGTCCTGCAGCGTTAATGACTGCAGATTCATGGGGCTTCTGTCCGGCTCTGAGCAGGATTGCACCGGGGTGGAAAGGACAGCTGGCTACGCAGGGGTTCAAGAGGGCAGGGGATATTCCCGAGCACGTGAATCTGGCTTTCACCCTCTCCAGTGCCATCCCACAAACGTGCTCTGAGATGGTCCAACAGGGCAGAGCAGCCTTGCGCTGCTGGCAAGAGCTGCTCCCCTCCTCTCCATCCCACTCCTTCCTCCCACTTTTCTGTGGGGAAGGGTAAGATCAACCCCCTCTCGCTTTGCTTAGGGATCGTGCAAGAACGATCGGGAAGCCTCGGCAAGTTCCGAGCAACCATTTTGATCCATACCGAGGCCTCGGCAGTGAGAGTAGCTTTTCTCATGGAGCTCATCCATCAAAACAGTGATTAAGGAGCGAAGAGGAAAAGTTTGGATGTAACCCCTGAATACAATGGGGTAATAAAACACAATGGGGCTGCTGGCCTGGGAATATGACACTCTGGCACAAGACAGCCCCTTCTATTTTGGGATAAACAGACCCCGGTCTGTACATGGCTGAGGGCATCCTGGAGCTCATTAATCTGTATGGGAATGACAGAGACAGGATAACAGGTCTGATAAGGGTTTCCTCCAGCCTTTTCCTCGCACCATGCAGGCCCCTGCAGCCACCTCGGCTCTCTCCACTCAATAAGGCTTTATACACTTCCTCTCAGGACCCATAATTGCCGTCTCGGTGCAGGCGATACTATCGTCTTCCTTTCCTTTCCAATTTCCATAGCCTTCTTACGGGAGATTAGCAAAGCCTCTCTTTTTTGGACTTTATTGTTTGTTTCGTCCAAGGGCTAAAGAAAAACAAATGCATGCTGTATACCCAAGCTGAAGGACAAAGAAGGGAAACTAAAGGCCCAGAAAAGACCTGCTGTAACTTGTGCTGCTCCTCGGCAGGGCACCTGGCCCAGGCTGATGCTTTTGCACTCCTTGGGAGCAAGCAAACCACGAGCCAGTCCCACTGCCCAGCAGCGCACGGGGCACTTGTGGGATCCTCCAGGTCACACCACGAGCCAGCTGTGAGCCTGTTGTGTCAGATGATGCTTTTGTTCCTTTTAAGAAGTTAACAGACAAAACCAACAAAAATATCAAGGGCATTTCGAGGGAAACAAAGCCCTCAACACCTCACAAAAGAAGGATAGCTGTGCTTTTCTCCCAGTCTCTGATCTACCCTTCAGACAGTGCTGCCACTCCAGCCTTCCTCACGAAGGCAGTAAGTTTCTGCAACACGACCTTTCTTGCTTCCTCTTCCCCACACTCCAGTCACTGCCATGGATTATACCCCAGCAGCTACCCTGCTCTAACACACGCTGAAATAGCCAGATGTTCATGTTGAACATAAACTAAAGTGAAAAATGCAGACTACCGCGCCATACCGGCACTGCTGTAATTGAAACATTATTTATTGGAGGGAGAGAAATAATCTCTCTTATCTATGCAAGCTGGAACAGTTTGGCATCACCTGCTCACACGCTGAGGAGGAGGGAGACTGGAGAAACCTGTAACTGTAAAAGCCTTCCCCAGCCTTACACATAAAAATAAATAAATCAAGCATCCTCACAAGGTTTAGCCCTCCACAACATTCCCTTCTAAGCCCTGGCTCTGAACCGTACCCACATCAGCTTTTATCATAAGAGCTTGAAAGCACGCAGAAAATATCACCTTAACCCACTTGCCCTGTATTTTGTTATGACCCCAGGTGCTCTGCTCCTTCAGTACTAAGGCTGCTGAAATAAAACTTGAACCCAGAGCAATTAGCAAAATGCCCACACGCTGGTTTCAGCATAAGCAAATGAACACACCAGACATATACGCTCAACTTTTGAAGAAGCTGGGAGAACAAGCACGGTAAGTGAAGACCAGTGACCAGAAGAACAAAGGAGCACTGTGAAGTCCTCATGAAATTACAGCTCAGGCTTTTGGCATGAAGGAAGCTCCTGTTTGGCAACTCTTATTTTCTAATTCCTGCTCAGGATAGTAGGATTATAAATGCCTGCAGGGCACAGAAGGTTACTGATAATAAAATTGTGCATTTTAATATATCAGAGTTACTGTGAGTAGATATGCCTATTTTGGTGCACATGGCTCCTTCTTAGCTGTATTTCAAACATGCCACATAACATTTATTATGAAGAAGAATTAAAGAGCCCTTCATTAATTATTTGTATTACCATAGCACCTAAGGGCATTAATCACACATCAAGGCATCGTTCAGCAAACACTGCCAGAACACAGTCTGCCCAAAATCAAAATTCAGGGCAAAGCAAAAAAGCAAAAAACTGCACAGAAATAAAAGAATGCGCAGTGTGGGAAGCATGGGGAGATGGCTGGAGGCAGCAGACAGAGCATGTTCCCCACTGTTAAATTACCTGTACACATCACAAGTGAGAAAATTTTTTTTACAAAAGGTTGGGGGAGGATTGGTATGACCACTCGAGAGGCAATAATAACTGATCAGCATATTGGTAGCCAAACCCTGGGAGGAGCTCTGGAACTAACAGGGCAACTTGCAGCTATTGTAGAGAAGAGCCCATGGAGACCAGACTGAGCAGTCAGGTACAGTTTGAGTCAAGTTATGGATCAAGAGGACTGTCGGAAGATCCTTCCCAGGCCCATTCCTTTAATTTTATGATATTAATACAGACTGGGAGCAGCCATTCACTCCTGATCATAATTTTGATTCTCGCTACCCCATCACTTGGAAAACACGATGTGTCCTAATGCAACAGGCAGCAATTATATAAACCAGATGTATGCTGTGAAGCGAGCTGATCAGTAAATAAAGTTGATTCCTCCCACCCACACAAGCTTTTGAGGTTTTGGTGTATTAAATAAAATCAAATTTAATCTGAAAAGCCACTGATGTACTTCACATGCCCCATTTTCCTCCCAGGAGAAGGCTCCTGCATTAAACTACACGTCACACCGTGCACCGCTGTCAGTAACAAAGGCTAGAACAGAGCGAGAAGGCGCTGCACACAGAGGTAATAGCGAAACATGACATTATTGTAAAATAGCACATTGGCACATATGAATTAAAGTACTTCATTTCCCAGATGCAACTTTTTTAAACTCCTATTTCACTTTTTTGTTGTTGTTGCGTTTCTTTCTTTCGTTTTAAAATGAAAACAGGCTTATGGACGGCAGAGTAACCAAAAGTGTTCTCCTCAGTAAAAACAAACGAACAAAAAAGATCACCAAAAAAACCCCCAACCAACAATTGTTCATCCAGAACCCAAAAGAACTCTTTGCATAAACCTGACCGTAGGGAAATTTGTTTAACACAGAAAGGATTTTGTTTATTTATTTATTTGAATTATTTAGGTGCATTCTCAGAAGTTATCAACTAATCTCCTTCCTGATTTCCTAAACCAAAAAAAGACCAGATGCAGTAATCTATTACAGACATGATATAATTGTGCTGTAATCATAACAGAACAATATCTGCACATATGCTTTTGTTAAGCATAGGGCACAGCCTGACACTACTCATTAAGAAACAAATGGAACATTCAACTACAGCTTTCATTTGATCTTACAAAGATAAGGCTATTGTTATTCCAGATTTTGTGTGTGCATGACACAAAAGCATTCTCTCAAGGAAAAAAAAAACAAAACACCACATAGACTGGTCTACATGGGGCAATTGAGCAGTGGCACAGAATATGCTGCTATTGTCACTCTAAAATAACTTAAAAGTCACTACCTGAGCACAGCATTAACACCAAAAAAACAGCTTCCCTGCTACAGTCACACTGGTCACTTTTCTTACAGAGTTTTTTACTTTGATGTCCAATTGGTATTGTAATTTATATTCTATTATAATAGTATTATACTCCTAGTATTGCAATTTAAACCTTGCCTACGTTTCAGCTATGTAGTTCTCAGCATAACTGGTAGTTAGACCAGAAAGGGAAAAAAATCAAACAAGCAGCTGATGTTGCATTAGAACTTACTGAACGATGTGCCTGGCAGGAAAGCAGTTAAAAAGAGGCAATGTGAAATTGCATATGATACAGCACAGTGATGCTACTGCATTATAAATAATGCTGAAGGATGCATTATTTATATGTTTAATATCGGGCTCGCTTATGAAGTAAGTTTCTTTCTCCAGTTTGTCTCCAACGGCAATAGGAAGGCAGGATCACACAGCAGAGCTAGGAAGGAGACATGATAATTCAGGGAAGTTTGGGAGGCAGAACACTGAAAAACATCAAGTGATGTGCTCCATTGCACCTCCTCAGTTAAAGAAGTTGGAGGTTAGAAGCTCGGCTTTCATTCATTTAAACATTCAATAGAAAAAAAACCTGGATGTTTATCTGAGTCTTATCCCAAGTCTGTGTCCTTTAACAGCTGCAGAGCTGGCACGGAAATACTCTGAGACTTCTGGCACCTCCACATCTGATCACTGTTTTAAACCAAAATTGGAGAAAGACTCTCTGCCCCATAAAAGTGTTTAACTTGGCTCTTGCAAAAGGGCAGAGCCTACAGTCCCACCATGGACTCAATCTTTTTAACACACTCATTTTCTATTCCTGTCTTGAACACAGCGCTTCACACAGATCCACCAGAAATACTATAGCTGTGTCTTGCTGCATTAAAAACCACACCTTAAACAAGTGCAACGATAAGGGCAAAAAGCACGAATCAGTCTGGTGGTTGTGCCAAGTCAGGCAGCTAGCAGAGGGAAACGCAGCTTTTGCTACCACCAGTCAAGCACCTTGTCCTTCAGCCAGAAGTTACCAACTTGGTAGCAAAATGCCTGGAACAAGGATTTTATCTGCTCCTTACCCGACACAGCTTCACAGCCTGGAGTGCAAGGTATGAACCGCTGCTGTTCTTTATTTGCATCAACATCTGAAGCTGCAAATGGTGGCAGTTGAGGAATAGAGATGACAGATCCCATTCACTTGTTGCTGCAAGAGGGCAATTAGATGTAGCTGGAGTTTGGGTGGACAACCAAATCTGTCTGCAAAAAATAGGTGTGCTCCAATAGGTTAGAAACTGCTGTCAGCCATATCCAGGGCCTGGGGGAAAAATTAAAGCATTCCTGTGCTTTGTTTTTGTTGTTGCTTCAGTCCAGCCTTGCCTCACAAAAGCAAAATAGGCCTGTGCAGACCACGGTGCTGACAGTCACATGACCTCAATCCAGTTGCTTAAGTTTTCCAGTTCTTACAGTTGTAGAAGAAAAAAAATAAAAGACTAGAATGGGACAATGACCTCAAAAGATAGCTGGTGGGCTTTTTTTTTTATTATTATTAAGAATATTTCATTAAATCATTCACTCCAAACCCACTGTTTTGATAACCTACTTTCACGATCCTGTGCTCCAAGGTCCCAGATTATCCAAATTCCACATAATACCGTTGAAAATATTTTTCAGTTCCATCTCTACCTGAAGCATTATCCAAACCCCAGTAAAAGAGAGTTAAAAAATAAAGGTGAATGATGAAAAGCAACTTGAGATTCTTCTCCAAGATCGAAGTTTATCTTTTAGGTCCAAGCATTTCTTAGGAATCTTTTCAAAGCAGTGCTTAACCACATCTACTAACGTTTCTGTTCTCTTCTGCTGCCTCTTCATCTTTGGTTACAGAAAGTTTTTAAGGACAGGATGGATCACAGACTCTTGTTCCTACCTGACTCCTCACAGGAACACAAGTTGGGACAGTAATTAGCACCAGTCCATTTACATGTATCAACTTTTCATGTATCAACTTTTCATGTAGCAAACTGTCCTGAATGCTTCCCACCAATGGCTACAAACCACCCCATCTAAACCCCGTGATGCGGGAAACCGTGATCATATTCAAGTGTTCTGGGCACTTCTAGTTGAGCACGCGGTTTAAAACACAGACTGAGCACACCTTCCAGCCTCCAAACTGAAAGCAAATGATTGATGCTCAGACTGTATTACACTTAACTCAGTGTCATGATACTCAGTTTGCATTTCCACACAATTGATTTCTTTAGCTTGGCATGGACAAACAGCGCCTTTTCCACTTACAGTTTTTGGAAGAGTGATGCAGAACTTGAGGCCAACTTCTCCCGAGAAGCAAAGCTTGCCAATAATTCAGTTCACACCTACAGATTCTGCTGGTGTAGTGCACTCCATTTGTGACTATCTTTGAGATGAGGAACTCCACCTGGTGCAAAAAGCCTCAAGTCAAATCATGTAAAGGAACTTAGTTTAAGCTAAACTGCCTTTCCCAATGAACTTTTGCAGTCAAATCTACCCAGCACTGTCGATCCCAGTTCTCCACTTAGCTGTGTAATATTAGACATAGTTCAAAGAAAAGAAGCCAAAAGAATCCAAAAATTAAAAACCACTTTCCCCATATCCCACTCAGAGAGGAATGGCAAGTGGCATGATCAATTCTTCCAGTTAAATTTCTGATGCAACAGCACCAACCTCTCAGATTTGAGCTTTATTGCTATGCTCTGTCTCCATAGGCCAATTGTAAGAGTCAAATTTTTGACAAATTTCTTACTGTGAGGCTTTTAAACAGTCAAGTATTGCTTTATTATTTAGAACATCATTTTTCGGTTTTGTTTCAGCTGTATGTAGCACTGAAGTTTGCATTAATGCACTGCATTATATCATCCTTATCAGACAAGTTTCCTAGGTACAGCTGATTCTCCTTTTTGATTTTCTACGAGAGCTATTAAAAATGCTGACCAAAGAATATAGATTTTCATTAATATTTCCTCTTCTTTTGATCTGTTCCTTTGATTTACCTGACTCCATGATCCAAATAATCAGAGGAGTTCCTGTCTTTCATGCAACAAATGTAATGCCAAAACTTAATCAAACCAAGGTTTTTAAGAAGGGGGGGTGGGGAAAGGCAGCACATTTAAAGAGCTTTTCCTCACCCTATCTCACCAGATGACTTTGAGAAAAACTGGCCTCAGGAAGATGTACCGGCTAAACATCCACCATCACCGGCATCTTCAGAAGACATTCTCTACTTTGTAGGCACAAAATGCAGTTCTGCAAACAGCAAAGCTGCCAAGGCTAAGAAACTGGAGATTGAGAGGGACACGACTTTTTTCTTTTGGCAAGGGAAAACAAGGTGTTGCACTAAGGTTTTCTCCATGCTGTCTGTTGTTTCAACTCAGTTTTCTCTGCAAGGTTAAGTAGCTGATACAATCTCAGGACATCTAGTTGACTGTACACTTGTTTTCCAACCCTGCTTTGGCTTAAGGCTGCTGTTCTTATTCCTTTTGGTATTGTTCCTGCACAGGAAGGCAGGAAAATACGTTTCCAGGCTCCTGGTATATGTTTGTTTTCCCTTATTGTTGTTCGCTCTGTTTACACAGTGGTTGTTTTTCTTCATCTTTGATGATGAAATTTAAACACTAATAGAAGGAGAGAGATTTCAGGGAGTGGAAAATAAAAAAAAGGCAGATAGAGTAATGAAGCAAAACACAGGCTTCGTTTGCAGCACTGCTTTCTTGCAGAGTCAACCTTGACCCCAAGATGCCCAAACAAGTTGCAAGTGTAACACATACACTTTTGGAATAAGAGCAAACATCTCTTGCTTTTGTACTATTTTCACATTAGTGAATGAAGGAACAGATGTGGTTCAGATGAGCCAGGCCATCCCAGAACACTATGCTGCAATCACTCCAGTGTCATTAAAACACCATCAGAACAGCTTTGTTCAGGAATCGTTCAGTTGGTTTCATGTGATTGCTGCTCCTCCACTTCAAACATATGGATACTCTGAGAATTAATAACCAGACAATTAGTAATTCACCACCTTGCCTCAGAGACAAAATTACTAGAGGGGTCTCCTGCAAAAAAGAATCCCCTCCAGTTGCTGAAAGCAGCCATTTGCAAGGCACGGACTTATCCATGTATGAAAACAGACATTTGTACATGTAGTTGTGTAATTGTATATATTCAGTTGTCTTTTTTCCCCCATTTCCAGTATTTATCTGTTGACACAATAATTTGGATACACAAACGTTGAGGGGTATTTGCAGAAGCCAAGGCATACTCTATCTGAGGAGAAGGGTATGCTAACACACGCAGAAGTCTGGGTGCAGTATATAAACAAATGTAGGATATTTGCAGCTTCTGAAAAAAGAGCCAGAACAACTTGCTGACAGCTAGACAATGAACAAACCATCTTTTCTTGACAACTTCGAAGTCTCTCCCTTCTTTCTTTTCTTTTTTTTTTTTTTTAGGAAGTTCACTTGCACATAAAAAAGGGAATAAAATAGAGCTGAAGGCTCTGAATCCTCACAAAAGGCTTCAAGCCTCATTCTTCACAGAGAAGGACAACAAGCCTTTCCTCCTCCAGTTTCTCTTCAAGGAGAGCGTTGGCATCATTCACCTCTCCCTTTGCTCACAGAACTGCTTGCTGCCCCAGTTGCATTAGTGCTACACTTGGTGTTCTCTTTACACACAGACATCGTTTCGCTCAGCATCATCCATACCCTTTGCTCTTACAAAGGATGATCTCATTCATCTCAGACCAATTCCGACTGTTTTCCACAGTGATATAATTTTCATACCTAATACCATACGGTCAGAACCAGGTTTGAGCATGAATAATCTCAAGCCTAAAACCACCGAAGGGGACCCATGCAACTGGACGGTTTCACAGGTAACCTGTGTTGGCCTGGGACCTTCCCCCCCACACTCTTGTTTTCCCCGTATCTAACAGATTTACATCTGAAAACTGAAACAGCTTTTCATCTCCCATTAAAACTAAAAAAGAATGAGCCCACGAGATACTTTGGAGAAATCCAGAAAGATCCCTCAACTGACAGTAAAATTCTAAGAATCAATGGCCAGCTCAGGAAGGCACAGGAGGAAGCATAAAAGAAAAATACTCCTCTGAGCATACCATTATTGTTAAATATCACCATTCCAAATGCAAGAGATAAATTTTCAAGTGTTACAGCAGGTCTCAGAACCCTATTAATAGAAATTAGAGAGAAGTCTAATAGAAAAGACAGAGAGGAAGCCATTCTCTCCACTGCTCCCTGGGGAAGGTGAGAAGAGACTGAAAGATGACACTTTATCTCCTGTAATTCCCATGGGACCCATAATCACAGCATTCATTCAGCAAATAATAATAATAAATATGATCTGAAGTGACTCCAGCTATTTCAGCTTTAATAAATGGGTTGAAATAGGGGCAAATTCAGATACAGAGAGCATCTTTTCAATAAAATCTGATAGGGTTATTAATAACATTAATGGAGCACCACACAGTCTCCGTTTTGTTAACAGTTGCCTTCCTCTCCCCCAGTCCATTCCCCACTCCGGCACACAGACACGGAGAAACACACACACTTTTCCCTCCGGTTATGACAAATTCAGACTGTCAGCTTTCAGCTGGCAATGCATCCCAAGAATTAGTCAAATTTGACATGATTTTATTGTTTTATGGGAACTGCCAACAGGGATTTTTCTGCCTGAAATACATTTGTATCCCAGTTCAAATCAGATCCTGGCTTAGTTCATGGACACGAAGAGGATAAGCCAGGAAACCTGCAGCCCCTCAAGGACAAAAAAGTTATGACCATGATGGGACACTGAGAGCTTTACTCAAGGTAACTGTGCCTTTCTTCCAAGCTGTCCTTTACTCCCAGGTCAGTTTTACCTTTCAGTTCATGGTTCCCTTATCACAGAACTGATCTCATTGCAACAATATTTGGCTGCTGGTCCAAAGCCCTACTTTAAACACAGCTGAAAGTCCTTGCACACAGTTTTAGAAGAGCTAAAAACTTGTCTGCAGAACAAGTGCAAGCAGGTAGGTCTGCCTCATCTGTCTGATTTTATTCTAATGGGACAGTCTAGGAAGGCGGTCTTTTTTTTATTTTTTCCTTCACCCCCCTTTGTTTTTTTTAATACTATGACCTCACTCCCACCACACTCCATGAAAAAACCAACTCTTGGCTCCAATTATACAGGACTAAATCTGAACTGAGGGCTCCTGATAGTTTGGAACTCAGCCTCATTTATCCCATATCATGCTGCCTTTAGCAGTATTTTCCAAATGTCACATTTTTACAGACTTAATGAGATTAAAAAAACATGCTCTTTTCCCTCTGCATTTTACACTTTCAGATGGGACTTCCATAAAATGATTTTGGTTAGCAAACAAGATGGCTATATGATTAAAGAAAATAATGCATCTCATTTTCCTAGTCCCATATATAGATGCAAGGAAGGAGCAGCCAGAGCCAAAGTGTTCTATATCACAGAGAGACAAAAAAGAAGAGAAATAGAATTATGGAGTTGCAGAGAAATGAAATGTTTGAACAGAAAATAATTTCCCTAACTTGTAGCCTGCAGGCATAACCTGTCATAACTCCGCATGAATTGAACAGTCAGGGAGTTCAAGTTTTCTGCAGCTTACCATAAACTAATACGCTCCATCATATCATCCTCAGGAGACACAGATTTGAAGGAGCCACTGTTTTTAGAAAAACAGAAGTAATTCTGTGGTTTAACAGAATTAGAGGGAACCATCAGGAGCCCAACACAACCCAGTGCAGACAGAGACTAGATGGAAGGTGACAACAAAAATGCCAACCCACATAATCATAGAAATCATAGATACCACTGAGGGTGGAAAAGACCCCTGGGATCACCGAGTCCAGCCAATAACCCTGCTCTACAAAGCTCACCCCTAAACCATCTCCCCCAACACCATGCCACACCAAAGACAGGAGAACTACATGGTAACTTCTGTTTCAAGCTCTTCTAGAGACTATGAACTTATCAGTTCATATCATACAAGAATTACACTGTTTTGCATACATATACCCACAGTAACTGACAAATTTCCACTTGAAACAGGGAGCATCTTGCTGTGAGTCTCACAGTGTGGGGGGTCAGGCTCAGAGGCTGCTGTAGCAGGGAGTGCCCCTAGAGCACACATCACTTTCTGAAAGGTAGAGTAACAGTGCTAAGAAGAAGAAAACCACTCAAGGAAGAAATAAACTACTTTCAAATCTGCACTGAACAGAACAGGCAAGATTCTCTCCTAACCTGTACATCTGCAGTCTCTTCTCCCTTGATCTTTACAGGTTTACTCTGGTCTGAAATCAATGCACAAAACACACTGTGGTGCAAGTCCTAGAAGCTACACCACAAACAAGATGCAGCTGACAAGAAATGTTTTTCCTAAAATATTCTCTGTCCTCCAGCCTCTTCAGGACCATACATATACTGTGGAGTAGATACAATCCCAAATACTCCAATCCACCAGAAGTGTGGAAAAAAAGCAGAACTTCTTGTTCTCTGAACTGCTTGTGGGACAGAAACAAAATACAAACTCTGCCAGGGACACAAATTGGATTATGAACAGACCAACTCCCTTCTAGAAAAGGGCAGATTAAGAAGAAAACATTGAAGCACCTCCAACTGGTGTGAGAAGGCATGTCACTCATTCTCTGTCCAAAAATACTCCTCTTCAACTTCTCCACTGTATTACACTATGAAAAGTTCCCCATGCAGAAAGAAGATACTTACTGGGAAATCCCTAGAAGAAGGTCATAGCTGACCTAATCCCAGATTTTATCATTGCCTTAACTGACTCATTTTGCTCTTCCCACGTTTCTATGAGACAAATACCCTTTCTCAGGATCTAATCTATCACAGCTCAAGTCTCAAATTGCTACAGAGAGATCCAAATGCTTCCACAAAATATGTATCCTTCTGTATGGTGCTCATCCAAGCACCCTTCCTAATTAAGCTCCTGGCAATGCCTCCTGCAGCAGTTAAAGCAGCCAGGCCTTTTGACACCTCTTTCAGAGAAAATAAAAGTTGTCCTCTCCCCTGGCCAGATCTCTAACCTCTTCAGTTCATCTCCTGAAGGATTCTCTTCACCTCTCTTGTACCAGGGCTTGGGGACCCAGCCCTCAGCTCTCTCTGTTGCTCTCTGGGAACAATGAATCCCTGTCATCTCCACCCCAGACTGTGCAGCACTCTGCTCAGAGATGCAAGATCTCACTCTGAGAGTAGGCTCCCTTTTACAGAAAGCCCCCAAATGCCACTCTCCTGGCCCAAGCACGACTGTGGCAGATGCCTCAAGTACTTTAAACTCTCTCGTACATCGTGACTTCCCACCATGCCCAGACATTTCCAGACTGCAGTAAATAGCAATGTCTCTGGCACACCTGAGTGCATCTTATTTGCATGGGAGAATGAGTACAGAGCTCTGAGCTCCCTGTAACTCACAAGTGCTTCCATTTGTCATCTTCACAGGGTAAGGCAGTTACATTCATTGCTTTTGTGTGAAGTAATGTCCTAGTTAGCAGCTGGGACAATTTGTTGAAGGTCAGAAAGAATTCTTAATCAGACCTGCAAACTGCACCCAGACCTTCCAATACTCCATCTAGCACCCTGCCACTGGGACTCATTTTCTCTTCAGGAAGACTGCTTCCTCAAAGGAAAGATCAAATAACAAAAAGCAAAAGAACCCATGTGTGGTCACACAGAGCTCTACGAACAACTGCCACACAACTTCAGTGCTGGCTTTACCCAATCGCCCCTTGGAACAAAGGGACGATACTCACGACATGACCCGCTCAGCAGCGGGGCTTCTCCAAAGCACTCCGGCTGACCTCAGGGTAATGAACGGAATTAATATGGCAAAGCCTCTAACACGGCACCACTTCCCAGCAGCACAGCCACGGCCTCTAATTGATTAGTCCATAAAAATCTGTGCACTAAATTGAAAGGAGCTGCACTAATTCTCTTTTATGTTAAATTTCTGTCTTTCTCCTTTATCGAATCCTTCGTCGAATGTCCCTTCTGCTGCCTATTGTGGGCTTGCTCTGGGCCTGTTTTCCTCTTGCCCAGATTAAGTACCTAATCAAAATCTTGTCTCCCTTAATGGCATAAAATTGAAAGATAGATATTGCACTTTACACAGCTGATTAAACACTAGAATGTGGCTAAATGCTTTACAGGGCTTGTTACATTAACTAACTCTGTCATCTGCCAGCTATCTTATAATTGCATATGCTCATGTTGCCACTGGTGAAGCCAAGGTAAGATTTCTTTTCCCTCCATTACCTCTTTCCACCCTCCCTCCACATTGCTACTCACCAGCTGCATGCCAGTGAGGAGCGAAGGACACCCCTGTAACAACCACCTGAAGAAAAACTGTCTGATGATAGCTTTTTTATAATTTTTTCTTCTACTTTCATCTGTCAGTCATTGGTTTGTGACCATCTAAGGTGGTTAATGTGATAGAAAGGGATAGTAAAAGCACACAGCTTTTTTTACAGAAGGAGGTAGGAACGATCCTGCCCACACAATCTGCCTTCTTCAAAACGTTGATGCTAGACACCTTGTTCCAGAACGCTGAAGAATGCAAGGATGGAGGAAAAAAAAATGCTTACACTAGCTTGTATAGGAACATACATTAAATAGTCTGAAATTCCCATTGGCTTGTCAAAGCATGACCTGATGTAGGTATCTGATGTTGCCCATCTTGGCTTTTTCCTTATATTGCAATAACAATGATGCAGATGGACTTTCTGGAAGACTTACAAGTCTAGCGTCGGTGATTTGCTTTTCAAAGGAGAGTTTCACCTTCTGCAAGATATTTACAGAGAATGATCCCTAAATACAATCTGCAACTGGACTGCTTCAACAAAGAAACAAACAAAACAAAACAAAAAGGCTTTACCAGAAAATTCTTTGGAAGATTTTTTTAAATGGTCTTCAGAATTGTTAGCAACTGAAACTTTAATCAGCCCTTATGTTTTGTTTAAAAATACACATGATGTTGCCAAATGTTCTTCAGGTAAAATTTATCTTCTTTGTCATCCACAGACCAGCAATTTTAGAAACAGATCTGCTCCTTTGCACAAACACAAATATTTCAATGTAGATTGCTTTAAAGTAATTGCCTGTTTCCTTTTAATACAGAAAATAGACTACACATTACATCCAGACTGCAAAATGTGAATAGCTGGTTCAGTTCATGTGCATTTCTTCCTGACCTGAATCTTTTATAGAGAATCTATCTGTTAAGCGATAAAATAACACATCATCCATTTACCCTAAAAAACTTATTTTATATTCCCAAACTCCTCTGCACTAGGTGTTAGAAGTCACTTTTTGCTGCCTTCTCTCTAATTCTGCAACTTACTATAGAACGGCAGGACTCCAGCCAGGCAAGGAAGATCTGTCTGTCTGCTCTGGAGTCAGTGCACTTGCAGCCAACTAATAATGCTAAGGCGAAGCTTTGCCCTAATAATACCCAAAGGTCCAATTTTCTTCCCATGGGCTAAGCAGCAAGAGTTTACTGGGTGGGTCCTCCCTTCCCAGTTTACACGGTATCTAAATCAAGGTGAGGTAAAGCAGACATTAAAATTCTGCTGGTGTTTAATAATTGATTCATTGTTTCCGTATTCCACAGGGATTCTGCACCTTCCCATCATCCATTCTTCAGCTCCACACAGAAACCACACAAATTAGTTCATCATACACCATTGTTAATGGTTCATAAAAGCCTACTAGATGCTATTATGAAATCTTTACTAAGTGCTTGTTTTTAAATATTCAGAACAGCACAGTATGTGTTTTAATAAGACATGTTGCAAGTAACAAAACTGAACCCTAAACTAAACATGAAGATCCCAGGAAAGATTCACTGAAAGCACGACTGGATATCCACAGAAGGCACCCACAGCTCTCTCCTAATCTTCCTTTTTCTTGACCGAGGTGGTAATCTTGTCAAATCCTTTTGCCTGTAGTGTCACACTTATTAAAATTCTTTGGTTTAAACTAACATACCGATTCCAAATTTCCTTCTGCCATTTCAGGAAGAGGAGAATAGTTCCTCTTTACATCAAGATGGGTATGCAACACTAGATAGAAAAACTGATTTGACAGGTTTCGGGAAAAGCAGTAATTTAGTTCAAAATCGATGTGCAGGTAGCACAAGTACGTGGAAGTGTACCCAAGCATCAGACAGAGCAAAGACCATCTCATGCTGGTCATTCAATATGGACAATTCTTCATCAGTAAGCAATTTCTAAAGAGAAAGATGGGTGACTTTGTCACTCGTCACACTATTTTCTACTGCTGAGTTATCAGCTGGACTCACAAATTAGACTAAGACCAAGTTTGACAATTTTGTCCTAATGCTTAGCAGACATTTGGCCAAAGCCACATTCACTTGGCAGTCAAGCAATACAACACAACTGTCAACCCCCTTCTAGCAGAGGTACAGCTACTGCAGCAAGATATTAAGTAGACTTATGGAAGGACAGAAGAAGGAACAAAGCTTTTACCAGGTCTACTTATAAACAATGCCATCAATCCCTCACTTTCGGGATCAGATTCACAAAGTAGTATATTAAATCTTTTTATATGTATAAATCCCAATGCTATGATCCCTGCCAAGCACCTATTTCTGCACTGAAGCATATTTGGGAGCCATAAAATTCCCATAATGTGCTCTCCAGCACAAGAACACCACCTGTACCCGTGTGCAACCAGAAATGTTACATTTCACAAGTCCAATCTGACGAGGTGTGAGACGTTACTAATGGGGTGACTTAACCAAAACCACAGCAGCATCACATTTCTGCAGGACAACCCGGCTACCGGCCAGCCTGAACGGAGCTACTGTGTCCTGTCCTGCTCTGCACTGACCTGGGGGGTCCAACCCAGCCCCGCTCCACATCACCCAGCCCCAATCCTCTTCATCTTCCCAGAGCCTGGGCAGGTTTATTTGCATCCTCTTGCAGCAGAAGAAGGATGGGCTGAAGGCTTGCTGAACTTTACACTCACCTTCCAACATTCTCTCCTTTCCCCAGAAAGGGTCACAGCATATAGGCTGTCTTGTGAGAACTTTTGAGCTGATTTTCGTTCCACCAGACCTCCGCAAAACAAAAGGTGTAGTATCTCAGGGCGGGGTAAGATTTTCTGAAAGGGAATATTATGTATTAAGGTGTTCGGACGCAGCCTTTTGACTTTGTCACAGATTAATTATCACTTTTAAAATGTAGCATTCATTTTTGGCGGTTTGATATGACCTTCTTACTCCCTCAGCAGAAAACACCATCCCTTTGTCATCTCTGTATAGAGCACCCTGCCTGTTCCACCAATACAAGCATTTACTGGAGCTTGCAGGGAACTGCTCTGGCTAAATCAGAATTCAGCCATGGAAAATATGGTTCAAATATCATCACTCACCACACAGGCACAGGAAAACAAAAATCCCAAATCCCTGTGCAAGCAACAGAGCAAGGGCAGAGTGACCCGTGAGAGGAGGAACAGGGACTATCCAGCACCACCTTCAACTCAGGTCAGATGAGAGCTGCTGCCGCGTTGGCAGTCATCAAAGTGGTTTTTGCCGCAGAACAAAGGGCACAAATATCCAGTGAGAGGGTATGAAGACTGAAGCAACACAGCATTTTTCATTTTTTTGCAATTACCCAAAATGCTAGCAGGAAAGCACAGTTATCCTCATTTCTGCTCCATTGTTTGGCATTTGGTTACCTGGTTTTCAGAAGCTTCCATAGATGGGGGAGAAGGGGAGCAGACCCAAAGAGCACCTCCTTAGTACTTTTTCAGCTCTGCCCAGAGGAATGCTGTCTGCTTTTTCTTAAAAATAGCACCAAAATTCGTTGTACATATTCTGGATAACAGGCTTTTTAAGACAGTCCCTACAACTAAGATGCAAAAAAAAAATAGCATCATACTATTTCAGATCTCAGTTAGGGCAGCCCAGTAGCAAGGCAGAAACATCCTTAGAGCAAGTGATTCAAGTGACTCCTCTTGGCTAGTGTCAGAGATTTGCTCAAGTGGAAATTAAAGGTCTTGCTGCAGGTTTTGAAAGATGTTGTGCCTAACACTCCCTCTTTACACACTGAAACAAGATCTATTTTTCAAGGCCTTGAACAGACCTGACAACTGAGGTCACTTGTCCCACTTGCCTACACAGTAATGGAACCACAAATAACTCATCATCTTAAAACAATTTATACAATCACATTTAAAATGCAAAGGGGCTACACTACCCCAAACTGACATTTATGTTAAGGTTTCAGAGAGATCTCTTGATAAGTGAGGCAGCTACCTGGACAGGCTGGAACACTCCTGGTCATCAAAACTGGTTTACTTGGCAGGGAGTTTCCACTGCTGAGCAGTTAAAAGTGAACTGTTTTCATGATTCACGTTATAGCAGCAGTTAAATGTCAAAGAGCAACAGCATGATTTAAAAAGTCACAATTAAGAGCTAGCTTTAAAAGACTGACAAGATAAAAAAATCCAGATAGACAGCTAGATAGATGACTAGCACTGGCGTCCCTTCACTTCAGGACACTGCGCCCCAGAAAGGTGAAAGCCGGAAACTAGATCCATAGCCTAAAACAAACAAACAAACAAACACAACCCAACAAAAAAAAACACCAAACAAACAAAACACCAAAAACAACAAAAAACCCATCCAAATTATGAAAAGTATGTAAACCTGGATAAGCAGCTCCTTCGCAGAGCTACGCATCCAACCCTGTGACGTGAACACACTTCCATTGGTTAGGTTGGACGGTGGCCCACTTCTGTTACTACATTATTGAAATTACAAGCATGACTTGAAGAGGCTTGGCCCTTGGTGTTACCTGCATCGCAGGGAAGGAGGGCACTGGGCAAACACAAGGATGCAGATGGGGCAAGGGAAAGACTTTGGTGAGGATCTGCAAAGTCACAAATGCCAGTGATACCGTCCTGCCCCTGGAAGCCAGAGAAGGCAGCACTACTCAACGTAATCATTAGACTTGCCTTTACACCGTTACCTTTACTGACACATCTTGCACTCCCAGCTGCTGAATCAGTGCATAAATAGGATTCAATTCAGTCCAATTACTGAACTCAGCAGATACCTGGAGTTCTTCTGAGGAACACCAACCACACTGGAAAGTCGTTTGCCACTAAGACCAAAAAGACCACCAAGACTGAGACTTTATGTTTCAGATTCTAAAGTAGAGGACATTTGTGCTGTATCATATGATGACAGGGAGAACAAAACCTCCTTTCAAACTCTTCCAATATCACATAATCAGCCTGACCTCAAAGAATTAATCCTCATCTGCTTCTTTCATCCCAGACATTGCCTTGGAAGCACACTGGACACCACTGACTTCACTGACAGATAATTACAGTTTCATCCATATATTAAAATGAAGATTGGCAAAGCTACAGAACACTGAAGGTTTGCAAATTGTCATCATTTTGGGTTCAGGGTAGATACTATCTAGATTTCATTTTTATGCAAGTCTCTAAATTTAGAATGGTTTGGACATAAGATTCTGTGCTGGGTCATCCACAAATGCAAGGCAGCCATCATCCAAAAAAAAGAAAATAAATAAATAGCTGATAGAACTAGAATTTAGCCATAATGAATTCAATCCCTTTTACTGTATAGGGAAAGTTATGCTTGCAGGCATAGTTTGGGCCTTGTTTTTAAATGCAGAGAATAGTAAAATAGATGCAACGTTTATGAATTATTAAAGTCCGCACAAGGATTTCTTTTCCTCTTCCACAGCTTCTTGTTTAATCCTTGTTCATTGTTGGAGGCTCTGGGGATGACTGACATTTAACACATCTCTGTCATGCTTCCTTACCCACTGCATGCCTGACATGGGGAGAGAGAACAACCACACACACGAGCATATGCACATGACAAATGCTCCAACCTATTTCATTTCTCCTGGCTCCCCACATTACGTGAACCAAATTTCTTGCAAAGAGAAGAGAGAAACTTTGCCATCTGGAAGCGTGTCCCAGTATCATCACTTCATCTGTTACATGAATAAGAACCTTTTCGCACCTTCTAAGGAACAGATATTAGGAATTAACAAAGTCAGGAAAAACAAAAAGTAGTATCTTTCTTCTGTAGAGATTTTGGTGGCAAGGTGATGTGTTTTGGTGTAATGATACTATTTTTTCTTGGAAAAAGAAGAAGAGCACACAGGGGTACATTCAGGAATAATAAAAAGCTTTAGAGATAGGTAACCTAGAAATATTTGATCATTACATCACCCACCAGTCTTTAGCTCACAAGCAAAGTGATCCCCACAGAGTGCAGGCTGGCTGTGTTAGCCGCTCCATTATCCCCTGGACGTTTGCAGCATCAGCTGCAATTTAAAACCTAGTTCATATTTTTACAGGGAACAACAACAAGAAGCAGCTAGGCAGGAATTAATCACACTTTCTCAAATGGAGAATTTTAAACCAATGGTTATTTCACTGCCAGCAGAGTTATTATAGCAATGATGGTCTGAGCATAAATGTTAGACAAGGCTCTAGGTGGAGCAACTGATATAAGCAAAAGGCAAATCAGTCAAGTTTGGGACTTTCTGTTCAAAACTGTGGCTGTCTCTCCCCAGGACCCACTCTGTCAGACATTCGAGTGAGAAGGTAGCACCTTCCCTGATAAAATCTACTGTGCTCTAAACAACACAGAACAGAGGACGATAAGAAACTCCCAACAGCAGCACTTCCAGCAGCGATACAATTTTCCAGAAAGTGATTTAACAGGTTTAGGAGTTTGAGACTAATTCAGAGTATTTGAGACACTAATGGGTGACAGACAACAAAAAATCATTTGCAAAATCGGGCCACATTAGACTACTCACTATTATCAAGACTACTACTATTATCAAGAATAATTTTCTATCAGGTTACAGAATATTGGCTCCTTAAATATTTCAGCTTGACATATCAGCTTCAATGACAGCTATTTTGAGAATTACTCAAAACCGTTAGCTCATCAAAAGGATAATATTCAAAGATCCATCTTGCCCTGAACAACTGGAAGCTTACTGCAGTTCCCCAAGAGTTTTGCCCAGCTTTTGCTGGTTTTCTACATCCAGAAATTTTCCTCTCCCCTCTCTAATTTCTCCTCCCTAATTATCAACGAATACATTCCTGCATGGGAAACACACTCTGCTGCCATATTATCTGTGGCAAACAGTAAAATAAAACACATTCGCCTTGCAAATGAGAAATGGAAAAAAATCTTCCATGGTTTTAATGAAATTGTAGGCATCTGACGTTTTCATTCAATAAGTGCAACTATTTAATTGTTCACAAGAGAGTTTTAAGAGAGAACATGCCTGTACTAAAAAGACAGTCTTAAAGTTTGAGACTACTGGGTATTCTTACATGAACTTTTTTAGAGTCTCCCCAAAAGATATCACCTTTAAGCATTATTTTAGTTTAGTTCAGTTTTTCCTCTTTTCAGTGTTATCCAAAAAAATAAATAATCCACCACCATTCTTATGCAAGCTTAAATTGCTGCCAGAAAGCTTTTGTTTTCCTATATTTATTAATAAGCTATCTCTTTAAAATCTACTTTGCTGTGCTCTACAAATTGTAAAGAGCATACAAATGAAGGACAAAGCAGCTGAGAAATGCATAAGTAAAGCTTGGCCTGGCCAGTAATAAACAAAAACTATTTAATTCTCCTTAACACTTTGCAATCTATGCAAAAAATATTTACGTGAGAAGCATCAAACCCAAGATTTATCTGATAGAAGTTTTGACAGTTAAAAAAGAGAGATGCAGAAGAGATCAGTATTTTTCTTAGCTAACAATCTATAAGTTCATAGGGACTGTTGATCAAGAATTTTCAATCAAAATTTTTCCACAAAACAGAAATTTGTGAGAATTAACTCTATTTACAGAAACAATTATTTTCAGAGTAGCTACTTTGTTACTACTCAATATAAACAAGGTCCCCAAGAGTCCTTACAGAATTGCCACTTGAAAACTCTAAAAAAAAAAAACCCAAACCAAAACATTGCATTATGGTTTAAAGTGGAGTTGTGTTTAGACAAGCAAGGCTTTTAATTCTAAAAGCAACATAAAAAGTTGCATCTTTCAAGTTTATCAACACAAACTGACCTGATCAATTATGCGAACTTCTGCTTTCAAACAACAAAAACTCCCTTCCAATATGACATATCATTCAGAAAGGGAAAAAAACCCTAAAGCATTCTAAATTTGCACTGTAAACCAATTGTTTTCTGCTTACCTCAAATTACATAGCTTGGAAAGCAAAGACTATTTATGAGTAAATTGAATCAGTAACTAAGAAGTGATCTCAAGCTTAAAAATGGACACTTGGGTCACATGGCAGGCGTTCTGCAATGAAATTAATCCTACCAAGAGTAAGCGAGCACATCACCACTTACATAGTTAAAACACTTTAACAAAAAATAAAACATCCTGGTGCAAATTTTAGTCAGTCAAGTATGTGTTAAAATCAGTTTCTTGTGCAACTGCACCCTGGCCATCTTGTTCCAATCACCAGCATAAAACAGTTTGGTGACAGACTAGATCCTCATCCAAGCTGAAGTGTCAGTTCATTTATTGCATTTTCTTTTTCTGCTGAAAAATACTCATATATGAAAATGCGCAGGAAAATTTGTTACCTTTAAAAAAACCCCCCTAAACACAGGGTGAAAAGAAAGCCAGCATCATTCTACCTGTAAGGACGCAAGCAATTTCACTCAGACCTGCCACACAACACTTGGAAAAGATTTCACCACAAAAGGAGTAGGGTGTGATGCCATCTCTCCTCCAACAATCTTTATATCATCTCTTTCTCAAGCCCCAGACGCAGCTCACAAATGCAGAACGCTTCACCAGACAGAGCGTGTGACTTTTCCCAGTCAGCTCAAGGCAAGCCTTTGCATTCTGGACTGAGTCTTTGCAAGAGTTTCTCTTCTGAAACACAGCAAAAGCTTCCCCAGGGCTATTGCTTTCAATGGGGAGCAAAACAACAACAGTCCCTGAAACAGAATACACCAAAAATTCATTCACGGCAGTACAATGGCAAAAAAAAAGGGAAACAAGCGACCAGTACAATGCAGGTGCAGATCCCCTTGATTTGCATAAAACTATCCGTATGAGACGCTGTGCATTGCTGTGCTACTCGGAGAGCTGCCAAGAAGTCCAGTTTTATTTTGTTTTTTGCAGCAGCCTGTGAAACGTAACTGTTTAGAATTACACAGCAAGTACTGCATTATCAGTTTCACGTAATTTTCATGAAAGGGAAGTATTTGTAGTAATCTACGGATCATCTTGAAGAACTGGGGGGAAAAATCCAAATGTGGCCCTATCGATTGTTGACAAGGAAATGACATTTCCCCCCGTTCCTCAGGTCTCATTTTATAATGATTCACTTCATGTTTGGCACAAGTTTACATCATCTACTCTTAGAGTTACGTGAGATGCGCAGCTTCCATCCTCCCTGGGACCTCCTCAGCAGGAGAATTTCCCCCAGTGTCTGATGAGCGGGAAATGATCATGTTTGTCCACAAACAGCTGCTGCTGGCATGCAAAAACAAGTCTTTGTACATACAGATGCCACCTAACAACGTGCATCAATGAAATTCTATCGTATTCTTTTCCAGAAGAGGTACCCTGGCTTTAAAGTAAGCAATTTGGGATGCCCCTCTTCCTGGGGGGGCACTGTGGGGTGGGCTCCAACCTGACATTTCCTCAAGAGTCCAGTTATCATCAGCACACAGCTACTGTCCATCAAAACCTCCACCCTCTGTCATTCTCGAAGCAAGAGAAATCAGATGCTGAAAAAAATCACTTGTCAACTGACTATTTGGTCTCAATTTTGTGCCTGTGGTTTGATCGCTCTTCACACAATAATTTTCATCTTAATTAGGACTTGCGGTCGAATCCCCAATACAAATTAAATAAATTTGTAAAGAGTAAATACAGAGGAACAAGTCACAGTCCAACCACACAGTCTCTTGGAGCCTGCAAGACTGTCTGCAGAATCCTTCTCATAGATCCTCTCAGCAAGCTCTAATCATTTATTTAAAAAGAGACTAACAGAATAGTCTGTCCTGGAGGATGAAAGCATATGTTAGTCTCAGCGTGGATTCCTTTAGGAGGGAAGCACAATTATCACATTCAGCATTACTGTAACTCAGACCTGCTCTTTCATTTTCTTTCTTTAAATACTAAGTGAAGTGTATATAAATAATGTGACTGCACAAAATGCAGCTCTCCCCACTGAACTGTCATCAAGTCACGGCAGTCACAATCGGCTGTAGGACGGATGGTCTGTGTCAGCGCTGTCACAGCGTGCTGGCTACAGCTGCTCTACCCTCATGTCCCACCTACATACTAACAGGTCTCTGAGGGTTTTATGTTTGGTTGTGGTTTGTTTTTTTGTTTTGTTTGATGTTTTGTTGTGGTGTGTTTGGTGGTTGTTGGGGTTTTTTTTTAAACCAAAGAGACTGCACCGTAACACAAAATAGGCAAGAGTATCAACTTCTACCAACTGGCAGTAGTTATTTGGGAACCCCAGGGATCGTCTTGGTATCTGTCAAGTCCAGGGAGAGCACATCTGTCTACCTGTCCAGATGCCTTTGGCTTCTCCTGTGACGAGTCCAAGGTGGTGGTAGGCAGTCAGGATGGTGTAAACCTTGCATATAGATTTGAAGAGGCTTTCCTAGTTCACAGAAAGCAAGAGCATGACACATTCCCAACGCAACCCAGAAATGAAAACTCTGTAAAATGAAAGAAGAAAGAAATGCCACCCTTCTATGCTAAAGGAGGATCTCTACCCTGCAGATAAATTACATTGAAAAAGATTTACTGAACAAGCAACTCAACATAAGCTACCAGCACAGTGTTGTGACAGAAATGGCTAATGTTGGTTTTAGAGGTATAAACAAAGGGAGTAGTAAGCAGGATTGATGAAGTGATTGTACTTTTATTTATGACATTGGTGAGACCAGTAAAAGGCACACAAAGCTCAGTCGCGGTGTCGCAACTTTTTTAATAGTCCTGAGGAAAAAAACCAAAGATCTGAGCAACTGGGGAGGGGAATAACTGAGATCTCAATGAGAGCTGAAAGAGCTCAATCTATTTAGCCTATCAACAAAGACTGAGAGGTAACTTGATTAGTGTATAAGTACCTTCATGGGGAGAAAACAAAGGGTATTAAATGCCTCATTAATCTATCAGAGAGACGCATAACAAAAACTAATGGCTGGAAACTGAAGCCAGACTGATTTAAATTAAAAACCAGGCGCTTTCTTTTTCCCCTTTTCGCCCCTTTTTTTCTTCTTTTTTTTTTTCTTTTTAAACATTTAACATTTCACAGCTTTTCCTATATTCAAGAAATAGATGCTGTTTGGAATACCTCTCTTAGGTAGACACAAGTTACACTGTGGTTAAGCACAAAAGTTATTGGGATCAACACTGTGGTAACCAGGTGGGCTACGATATACAAGAAGTCAGAGGATAATTTAGGAGTACATCTCAGTCTCAAACTCCATGAATCTGTGAATTCTGAAAAAGCCACTTCTCTGCCCTCGTAACAGAACCGATCGTTCTGATTTTCCACCCATATTCAGTCATTGCTGAAACTGTTTTACAACAGGAATGTACAAAAGATTGGAGTAAAATCTGAAGGCAAAGTGAACCATGTACTGAGGCATAACCCAAGAGCTAATTTATTTTCCTCGCTTTTTAAAAATGGGTTTCGCACTCATGAGGAGCATTAGATTGATGACACTGATAAACTGCACTGGGGGCAGGGGGGATAGAAATGAAGAAAGTAGGAATTTTAAATGGTTCAAGCACACAAAGTACATCATCCAACAAGATGCCTGAAGGACTATTCTGTAAATTAAAGGGTGCAGCTTATCGCACACATTTGTTCTACCCCAGCCGTGCAATTCATATCAAGAAAAAGGGTATTAGTAAGCAATTGTGTATGTAATAAAGCAGATTCATAGAACTCCGAGTTTTTCAAAGCTTTTCATAAATAAGATCAATACATTTGGAGGGAGAAAATAAAATAAAATAAAAAGGTAGTGATAATAGGCCATAACTTTTAAAACTTTCTAGATACCTTACAAGACAAAATGAACTGATTCACTTAAGCTAAGTTGAAATTTACAGAGTTCAATTAAAACTGCATCAAGCTTTTTTAATTGGCTCAACATTTAAAATAATTCAATCACCTATTTTGGCGTGAAAACCATCTTCTTCATAATCTTAAAAGCTGGTCACCGCACTGAAAATTCACTCCAGCTCTCCGCGGTGTGGGGATTGCGTGTATGAAGGATGTAACCCTGCAGACAGGATATCAAACGACACACAAGTGAGGCAGAACAGCACCCACTATTTACAGGGCCCATCAGATAAGGCTCCTTGTGATTAGGGAGTCCAAGGAGTGCTGAAGATGCGAAGGCATCCCAGCTTTCGCCCTGGCCCTGGTTCCCCAGGCCACGCACCATCCGTGCAGGAACACCCGTCCACCCGTACCCAGGCAGCTGTAATCCCCATCCTTCCTCCTCGCTGCTTCCTTCTGGGATTGCAAAACATTTCCTTTCCTAGAAGAGGGCTCGGTTCACCCACGGTATCAGTGGAGATGTCAGTTTTCCCTTCCCGTACACGTATGCCCTCGTGAATGAAAAGCAGCATGAATGAAGCCAGCTTTGTCCGCACTTGCGCTGTAGATATGCACAAACTCCAGGAAGCTAAGGTTTAATTTGATCTGAAAACCCCCACAGCCAATGCATTTTAAAGACAGAACCACAAAGTCAATCAATAGGGACCATTCAGATACTCGCTGTCAGCGGCTAAAAGAAAATGGATACCGAGAAAGCCATAACTATGATAAATTTAGGCGCTGCTTCTCTCTGACTAATGTAGGCACTAAAACACTCCATGAATATCCTGCTTTGAAACGTGTCATATTTCTGAGAGGCCAATCAATCTCGGGTTCTCTGCGGACCACATTAAAATACATTTGTCACTGTAAGTTTATGAAATATTGATGGTGTTTTTTAGGGGGGTGTTAGGAGGTGGAGAGGTGGATCAAAAAAAGGGGGAGGGAGAGCTACTTTAATGAATTATCTTTAGGCTAGAAGAAAAAGAAGAAACAAATGTAGGTGCTTATTGTGGATGAGGGTGAAAAACAGGAAAGAGAATTGCTTACTGAAAGAAGAGAGTTGTTGGATTAATAGAAAAGATCATGTGGAAGAATGCGTTACAGAAGCACAGTATTTCAAGCTCTTGTTTGACCTAGATTTATGATTTTATTAAATCTTTAAATTTTCTAAATTTGGTAATTAATAAAAATAAAACCAGAGCTCCATTAACGACGCTCACAGAGGGGAAATTAAAAGCAATTCCATGTTCCAGAGGGCAGCAGGGTTCCATCATACTAAGCACTGCATCATATTTATACCTGGAAGAACAAGCCCACGTGTACTAGCAAGTGTCACCAGCCCTTCAAAGCAGAGACAAGTACACTCCACGTGGAGGAGAAATGGGATAGAACAGGGATATACAGAGACAGACTGCCTTTCATACAGGTGCATCTACATACTCTCAACACCTGAGGCACCAGGTATCAGTCACCTAGAAAATTCCCATCTAGAAAAATTCACGATCAGAACAGTTGAAAGACCAAAAATAAGCAAGAAGAATGGAAACCAAGGTGGAAATGGGAACCAAGTCACACAAGAATACTTAATTTAAGATTATAAAGGAAGCTTGTTGCAGATCCAAGTTGTGAGTTCACAGTCAGTCCAGGGCTTCCCAGGCAAGACTACTCTACCCTTCTGTAACCCAATCCACTAAACACATTACAACACACCAAGCTTTCTACATGAGTAGCTCCACTGAAGTCAATAAAGCTATTCACAAGTGTAAAGTTAAGCCTAAGCTTAAATACTGTGGCATTGTGATCTATGTTTGTAAGTGAAGTAGGGAACTAAAGCTAGTTTGTCTAAACAATCTGAATCTGGACCATTTTTCACCATTTCTGTCAATGCAAATCCCATTTATTTCAGATAAGAACAGCAGCAGCATTCACTGAAGGAACAAAAAGTAAATCCTCATATGCATTTAACTCACAGATGCTAAACTTTTTGGTAATGACATTATGCCGTGTTGGTAGGCAAAACACTCTTAGGCAATAAATAGCACATTTTCCTTTAGTGATGAATAGCAACAAAAATAAATTGAAGCAGAAGCATAAAAACTTTCATTTTTTACAAATCTGGAAAAATACAAACTTTTCTATTATTTTTGGCCAGCAGCCCAAAGGGAAGATTCCCTTCAGCTTTCAAAACAAACTCCGTTCTTCTCACTTAGATTATCCAAACAGATACACAGATATATCCTCTAGTTCTTTTGCCACAGCTTAGGTATTTGGCTATAACAATTTGACAGCTTAGGAATCTTGCATTAAAAAAGCAACTTTTCTACCTCCCCTCCACCTCAGCAATTTCAGCCAAATTGAAGATTTCCACATGCATGGAGGGCCAGAGGAAGGAAGCATTTTGTTTCCCATCAGTTTGATGCAAGTTTAAACTTTTCAGTATGTTCTAGTGCAGCAGAGCGATTTGTGAAAGAGCCAGTTCTATACTGAATTACACCTCCTGTAATGCTGCAAAGCTTCCTAAGAACAGTAGCTTAGGCACCCAAATTCCCACTTTTTTTTCCCCAAAAAGGCTGCAGTCCTCAGTGAAACTACTTTTCCTACCACTCTCTTCACTATGCATAATGCACTTGTGCCTCAACATCACTAAACTAATTTTCTTTTCCCCCATCCTGAATCTCATCGCAAAAGTCAACAAGTTATTCTCTCCCTCTACACACCTGCAGCACACATGGAACCTACTCCTAGGCTATGGCTGTTAGGTCAGGTGGCAAACGCAGGAAAAAGAAAAAACAAAGGCAGAACTTAGTCTCAACTTCACACTTGATACGAACAAAGGTTGGCCTTAAATGCGATGTCAGTGACTATCTGCTTGATTGGAGCATCCCCTCCATCACATCAGAGCTGTGCTGACATTGCTCAGATTATATGGGAGGAAATGGTACCTGTTGCAGGTGAGGCAAGCAGGATGCGGATGGATCCAGCTGCTCATTCCAGAGGCCACAGGAACCCGATGGCTCCTTCCTTTTAAGAGGAGACCCCAGTACACCCAGTCTCCACATCCCTATCTCCCCACTGCTCCCCAGGGACAGGTTAGCTCTGACAGGCAGGGACAGCCCCAAGGGCACCCCCAGACTCCGCAAAAGCTTCCATCCAGGCACTCCACTGGCTGGGGCTCCACATCACCACCGGCCCCAGGCCCCAGCTCTGCTCCCCAGGGCTCTGGGGCTGCTCCCTGAGGAAGATGAGAAGGTGTTGGAGGCCCCAGGGGACTTGCCTGGGCCTGACAAGTCACCTACGTTTGTGAGCTGCCAGCATCAAGTAAGGTCATTGGGTGAAACATTTCCTTCCCAGAAGTGATGAAACCTTAGCTCAGGCTCTACCTCTGAGGAGATTAGGAGTTTTGGGAGCACTGGGACAGTTCACCAAGAACTTAGGTCTTTCAGCAGTTTGAGGTCTGGAACTCCAGCCACCAGAAACATAACGGATTGAAAGGAAGAAAGTGGTCAGGAAAACACAGTTTACATAGTTTTACCTGCACATGTGGCATCTGGGTTTTCTTCCCGGCAATCAGGCCGGACATCTGTGCTACTGGATCTTGGTGAGTCACGTCACTCCATTACGCCAGTACAGGAGCCCCATCTCCTCTTTCTTAATACTGTTTACGCTCACCCCTTCACTTGCATCTCCTAACTTGTTTGAGGGTTGGTTACGAGCAAATATACCTTCTCCCTGACTCCACATCCCAGTCAACAGAGCCAGCGTGACCAGCAGACACCATCTTGTTTAAGCAGGGCTCACCAGTTCTGCAGGTGTCAAAATCAGCTTGTCAGTTCATAAATCTGGATTTGCAGCCCTTTAAGGTTTTTGTCCTCACATATGCTTGGTCAGGGCATTTCCTACAACTACAGTATTGTTCCTGGCCACACGCTGTCCGATCTGCTTATCAGTATCTCAAGAAATGGGGACTCCATAGCTTGCTCATAAAGACTCTTTGGCCAGCTAGTAAGGCACAGTGCCAATAAATAACTTTTCCCTAATTTTCAGACAGGGTTACCCCTTTGATTTAAATTTACTATTTGTGTTACCACACTTTTGCTATTAGTCTGAATAAAATCTCTCAATCCCAAATCAGTAACAGCCAGAAGAGAAACCTCATAATAAACTGTATAACAGTACTTGACATTTTCTATACTCGGACAAAGCCAGACACCCATACCTCTGAGCAATGTGGGGAAGGGTTGGGTGATCCTGACATCTAAGTTTCAAACTTCTCAGTCTCTCTAAAATGAAGGAATTAGATGCTTTTCTATGGTCCCAGCTACACAGTAATCAGATAATGCAGTCTAATGACCTCTCTGAGCCTTCAAGCCAGAGATGCCTTTGGGTATGTTTCTAAATAAAATGCAAAACCCATGAAAAACCCAATCTTTCACCTCCAAACCCTCAGACGAGATCTACCACAATAGCTTGAGGCAACATTTTGAGTTTCTTCCCAGTTATTAGAGATCCATGTCTATGATAAAATCCACTTTAAAAAAAAAAAAGTTGTAAAGCTGGTCTCTTAGATTCATTAAGCACCAGGATTCATGCCATCTTTGATAATGTTTTATACTCAGCATTTTCATATGCCCTTTATTTACATTTCTCAGCATGCTATAAATATATTTGCTCTAAGTCTACAGAAGGGTGGCAGGTCAGCTTTCCCCCACAGGCCTCTTGCCCCCGTGGAAGTCATTCTTCCCAAAGGACAGCCTGACATTTTGGGCACCACACGAGACATTTGGAATCGATGTATCATCATTTCATGTTGGTTTTGGCTTTTACTTTGTCTTCTTTTGTTTTTCAGTTTGTAATTGGGGCAGCAATTTTTGCACATTGCTTAATAAATCTTACAAAGGGGTCTGTCCATGCTGGCTTTCATCAGGGCAAAGTCCCACTGAAGTAGTCCCTGTGCAAAAACTGTTAATCGATGCTTTTGGAAAGGTGCATCCCTTAATCACTACAACGATTATCAGCTGGTAATCAGAAATAGCCACCTGAAGCTAGCAGCTGCTGAAAAAGCTTCGAACTTGAAATCCAGGCACGTTTAGAGTCAGTCTGATACTACAGTCATGAGGTATCCAATTCTAAAAATTCCACTCTGAGAAACAGGGTTTCTTTCAGTACGGTCAGTTATAGCCAAAGAGGGAGAAACTAGTTAGCAGCCAAGTGTTTTTCCCAAAACATTTCACTTTCCTAGATATTGTTGCAAGGCAGGCTACCTCACACAGCCAGTGTGAGCAATGCCAGAAAAACCAAACCTGAAACTAGCTGTAGATGAAGCATCAGCACAGGCCATTTAGAAAATACATTAAAGAAAACAAAATAATAAAATTGTCAAATACGCACAAAACAGTTTGTGAAGACAGGGTGGAAAAAAAAAAAGACATTTTAATTACCACTAATCAGGCGACATCCTAGCAATTCAAATTACATCAGTTACTGAGGTCTTAAATATTTAGCAATAGACTTTTCAGGAAAGAGAAGATCAAAGTACATGGAAAACACAAAATTCACACTCCGAAGTATATATCTTCTGAAGATATATACTATTTTAAGTACTTTAAGATATTAAGTTACTATCTCACGGTTTGTTAAAAACTGATTTCCTGTTGTAGATGACTAGTTTTATTATATATATTGAAACAACATGTCATATGAAGAGGGCAAAACCAGGTCTCTCTCCCCTACAGTTGCAGTTCAACTCTTTGCTTTGCAGTCATCAATACTTAGATTTCCAAATAAATTATTTCTTATTTTAGGAAGGTGTTAGACAAAACCAGTTTTCCTATATATATTATTATTGTGCTCCACACTTACTACTGTGCAAGAAAAAAATTCTTTCATAAAAGTATATCAAAGTACGTTCAGAGTGTTAACGGAAGTGACACATAATTATCTCAAAGTGTAAACAAAGTTTTGATAAGCAAGTTATCCATTCAGCTACACCTGTATGTTTTGCCAATTGCAAGTTTGTATTTATTCTCAACTTCTTCACAAGAGAGAACTGTCCCCCATACATTCAAAATTTCTAGATTCTTTGCCTATAGCTAGATTCTGAAAATAATGGTTTTTATTAAATTGTGGATGTTTCAGCTTCTCAAGCTTTTCAGTTTCTCCTGAGACTAAGAATCTGCTGCAAAATACCCACAGCAATTTACTGCACAAGAACGCTTATCAGTCATGGTTTAACATTAATAGTTAGAAAAATTAAATCTCACCTGACCTATCACTATAATCACTGTGTAGGCATCTTTGAGAGCACTAAAAGCCACACAGATCCTAGTAACGAGTTTAGCTTTCCATATAACTAATTTACCCAGCAGGCACAAAGAGTATTCGTACTCTCTGATGGAAAGACCACTTAGCAAATCAGCCACTAGAGTATTAGACAGAGTATCCAAAACTGAGACTCTGGCCTTAATTAGGCTTTCCTTGATCATCTTATTTCTGAATTAAGGATGGAAGTGCTCATCTCCTACACAGCATTGATTTAAATTTCAGTAGTTCCCCGGAAGTTTCTGGGGGCAGGTATCTGAACACATTCTGAAAGCCATTTAGTACTTCTTCTTATATTTCATTGGAATTTTTAATCTTTCTGGGTGAGATATCTATACAGACACTGAAGATGTGAAATAAGCCACACATGTAGCCTAGTGAAAAAAGAGTATACAGAAAAAAACTAGGGAAGTGTCAACAAATTAGTGACTATTTCAATATTGAATAAAATTCTTCCTTTGTTCAGGAAGTGTCTGCCCAACGGAAACTCCTCTGTTCAAAACTGGTGTCATCTTGAATGCCAAAAAGGGAAGAAAAAGTCATTTATAAAACAATTAGAAATAAGGTTTCAGCCTTGGGGGTCTTCCTCAGGGCATGGTGAAACTAGGACACAGCAAAACTCAACAACATCCTGTTCTTCTTTAGCCTAAGGAAGGCCCCATGGCCAAAATGCCTTCTCTAATCTAATTTTGTACTTTTGACAAACAGGTTGACCCTTCCCCTGTTAATTACTGCTCTGCAAATTGCAACTTTGCACCAAGTTCATCCCTTCATTTTTAGAGGTCACACACACAATGTAAAGCATTTATCCAAGCCATCTTCTAATCCCAAACCTTCATTTATGTCTAGAATGAACAACTTTGAAACACTCACTTTGGGAGAAGAGGGAAGTTACATAACTCAGTTCTCCATCGCCTTTCACTTCTGCCATCATTAACTCTCCTGGGCAGGAGGATGAAATGCTACTGTTCCAATCTGGTAGGAGTTTGCAGAACTGGATAAGACCAGGTAAGGTGCAAAGCAATGGAGAACAGGACCCAGCAATTTGAGGATGTCACCTGTAAAAAGAAAGAATGGTTTCTGTCACACAAGTTTATTGCAGCCCAGAAATGTCTACAGTAACTGTGGGCATATAATATGATGTGCAAGGCTTTTATGAATGGGACCCTTGTGGCTTCTTGTCAGTACTGAATCTGAAGTGATGACAGGACATTTGTAAAAAGTCTATCCTAGGATGCTGAAGGACTTCCATAAGGAATCATCTCAAAGATTGGGCTCTTGAGGCCTTCAGTCAAGAGGAGTCCTTCCAAAAAAGTTGAAGGTTTTTGGTAAGGAACAACACAGATAGATACCCTCAGAAATACAGAACGAGCTGAACTGTTGGCTTGAACTCTTTGCATATCCCAGAGTTACAGAAGAAAAGCAGACAGGGTGGGTGACTCGCCAGTCTGCAGGCTGGAACTGGGGGAAAAACATAGAAAAGGAAAACCAAGAAAGCTCACATCTTCATACTGTTGCTACTAATGATACCACTGTCAAAAACTGTCCACACTGCCCCAGAAAGCTGGCAAACATCTGTAATGTACCTAAGGAAGAACTCTGTTACTAACTGAGGACACAAAAAGAGCCTGCATTCCAGCATACCAGAAATAGAAACACTGTCAAATCAAAAAGCATAAAGCATGAAAAACTATGATAAGCACTCCCTTTGCCCTTGGTGTGGGTCTTAGAGCAGAGCACTTGGCAACAGACCCCAAAACAGGGAATTTATCCTGCAGAGGCTTCAGCATGAGCTGCTGCACCTCAGATTAGCCAGCTCCAACCTACCTGGTCCCATTAATTGCTATTCCTCTCTCAGCCTGGTATCTCCAAAATGCACTTGCGGTTTTTTTGTGCGCGTAATATTTTTTAATTTATTTCTGCAAAAACTGTGATGAGGAAAGGATCCTGTGGGTCTGCCTCCCCACTCACCCCCTGTACCCTTGCACTACTTTAGCCAGTCACCATTTAGCTTCGTGATCACAGTCAGCACAACGGCATCTCTGTTTCCATATTTATTTATACCTGAACTTGCTGGAAGCTGTACATCATCATCCCACTTTCTTGAAAATGAGCTTATCATAAATACAAGCAAAGGATGACCCTGTAAGAAAGGCCTCCTTTTAAAAAAAACAGTGAAAATGAAAGTTGTTCCTGGTTCCGTTGATGAAATCAGTGTGAGTCTGGTCAGATAGATTCGCTATCTGTAAAATGAATATAACATTTGCCACTATCACAGGGAGGTCTGATGACATGCTCATTAGTGTTCCTAGAGCAATTAGAGTTTGGGTGAGAGACTACAATGAGAAAACAAAGAGACATCTCAAGTGGATATATTTCTGCTGTGCCTCAGAGCAGCTGAAGCAGAGCAGCACCCACAGGGGATTCAGACTTTAGCAGTGGGGGGGAAAAAAGCAATGAGAGAATGCTGCTTAAAGAAAAACAACAACAACAACAAAATACCCAGAAAGCAAATTAGTTCTCTGCCATTAAAGGGAATGAAAATTCCCTCACCTTTACAATAGCAGTATGTGCTTTGATATTAGCCCTGACAATGCAGTGAAACTAAGGGCTGTCATTTACTTATTTTCCAAAATATTCACCCGAGTAACACACCCTCTCTTCTCCCCCACTGCCGCAATCTCTGAAAGAAGCAGAGAGGTTTCAGACAGAAACATTCAGTCTAAGGCCCTGAAGGAAGTCACGCCAGGCAGGTGTCAGCCAGCCTTCCTCGGCGGGATTCAAATCCACCCCGGCCCTTCTGCTGCCCCGGCCATCATTCAGCCCACCCTGATCCTTCCTCTGTGCCGAGCTCCCAGCCCTGGTCCTGGCCCAGCCACCCCGTCACAGAGGCAGAGCCCTCTTCCCATCGCATCTCCACTGCCGCACGACTATCAAGAACATAAGCCTGGTCTGATTTTAAATACGAAGTGCGTTCCCTTTAATTGAAACTTCGTGCAGGAGAAGTTTATTAAGTTAGACAGCGGTGCCGCAGAGAAGCCTTGGTAGAAATTGCCCTCAGGCAGATCCTACCTAGCCTGCCATTAGGTGCTGTTACACTTAATTGTTGGTGAAGGCAACTTAGTGCTTGATCACATTATTTTCACGTTAAACCTTTTCTTTGACACGGGTTCTGTGTTAGAGGCAGATCCTTCAAATATACTTGAACAGACAGAAGCATCTTAAATCCAACAGGAGCTTTACAAGTAGAGGAAGTTACCAATGGTGTTAAGAGGTCCGCAAGATGACAGTCAAGGGAATTCAAACAGTCATTAATATGACAAGTATGTGTTGCATTCTTTTCCACCCCTTTTATGGTATTTAGAAAAATCTATTCTCTACGCCTAAAAAATTCAGACTAATAACTGACCAGGAGCATCAAATTTAACACTGACAACATCCCTAAAAATTGTAAAGTGTTCAGGGACTTTTTCGTGGATGCTGAAAAAGACATGCTTACACAGATAATTTAAAAGAACAATGTGCTGGCCAAAAAATGTTCCTGTTTAGAAGAAGATTAAAAAAGAAATATTAAAAAAAGTTACAAAACCTGGTAAGAGGAGACTAATGGAATAAACAGAGTAGCAACAGACAATAACTATGCAACGAATTAAAAAAAAAACACCAAACCCCCTATATGCAATCATACATTCACTGCTAAATACAAAGAATAAAATTACACAGGAAAACACCGAAAAGGCAGAAATATTTCACAGATACCTTTTGCCAATATGTGAAACAAAAGAAATTAATGCATATATATGCCAAAACTAGATTAGAGTTTAACGGAGTTGTGGCTTGATCAGATTACTTGCCATCAGGCAACCAAGTTGCCTGCATTATCTTCAGCTGGATGCCAAAGGTTAAAAAAAAATTTAAATCAAAAAATCAAGGTAACACAGACCAAAGAGCTTTAAAGGCACTAGCAGACTGTTAATTTTTTAGCGTATCGTGGAAACAAGCTCATAAATGCCATAACTTGCCAGACTGCCAACATTACTTAAAGTTGGAAAGAGTTAGGGGTGACTCCAAAGAACTGTGAACCAGCTAGGCTAATCTTAACAAGTGGCAAAATAATAAAATACTTATTCATGAACTATCTACAAAGAATTGCAGACTAAAACTACAATTGTGATGTTTTATGGAAAATCGGTTTAAACAAACCACACATCTTCTTTTGGCAGGATTACAAGTCTGATTGATAGAGGCAGCTGCGATAATAAAGTGGACTTGGACTTCTCCAGGATTTCTGACTCAACTATACCTACATTCTTACTTAAACCTCCATATTCTAGTTACCAAATGGATTAAATAAGTTGTTCCCTGATTGACCTGAGACTGTAGCTGTTAATGGAGAACTACCAGGGAGTACTGAGATTGGTTTTCAGGTCATCCCTGTTCAGTATTCTGCAAAAGATCGAGGTAATGAAACATTTTTTTCAACAAAGTCAACAGGTGACAAAGAACTGGAGTAGTGGAAAGTTCTGTTTCTTTGAAGGTTAGTATCAATAGTGACAAGACAGTATCATTAAATCGAAGTATGCGTTCGTCAGGGCAAAACACTTTTAAAGGAAATTACTCCTCATACAGGCTCATCTCCCATAGCCATTCAGTGGGCAGCCAGATACTCTTGCAATTGAATCTTGCACCTCTCAGTTCTGGGTTGCGAGTCTCTCTCTAGCCAGGGCAGAACTGTTGGCACTTTCCAGCAACACTCCCAGAAAACAAGGGTAAAATGAGTTCCCACCTGAGCAAAGAATCCCAGCAGACTATCCTAAAGCACGACTTATCCTGCTTTTGAGAATTAAAGCACTCTTGCTTACTTAATGTATACAGTCTCGTGTCCCCTCACAGAGTCTCTGAATAGTGTTGGTAATTAGCAAGATGGAAGTAATGTAAAATAAGATTTATTGACAGTCCCTGAAGTTTTAACATTTGGTTCAAATCCACATCTCACAAGTTGAACAAAGTGTCAGCAAGGTTGAAAGCAGCACATTCAGTACTAGATGTAAAGCTGGATGTAAACAAGTGACTTACAACTGCAATACAGGTAATTGGATGCTGCTGCAAGCTCACATTTTAGCTTTTTGCACAACACTTTGCCTACGCAACCAAAGCAGGCTGAGTGGCCTGAGTCTCCACAGGAGGCAGGTTGCAGTCTGGTCGGTACGTCCTGCCCAGGTCCTTCATTTAAACGTTTTCTGATCCAATGCAGGCAGGAATTAAACACAGCTGCTCTTCTGGTGAGTCTTAGACTCACAAATGAATGCTTAAATGGTCTAATGGAGTGCCATATTTAAAATATACCAGGTTAGGTGTCCCCATGGCTTTGTGTAGCAGCATGCAGACACTAGCCCCTGGCAGCCAGACAGCCAGCTCAGTTAGGAGTGTGCTGACGCTGCTTTTATGCTTCTCCTCCTCCCAGAAAATGGTCTCAGATATTATTGTAAACTTGTAACCTAAGATGTACAAGATCAACTTTTTATTCCAACACATGAAGCACAAGACCAGGAATCTAGTATCCTCAGCCTATTTAAAAAAAAAATAGTTCAGGCAAAAAAATAGTTCAGACATTATGCCACCACAGCTTTTTGTGGTCATTTAAGAAAATAACTTATGATTTCCAAGCTTCTCCCCTCAGTATTTCCCTCTAGAAAGTAAGAATAATTGCTTTCCTTTTACATAAATCTCATCACTACTGTTGCTACAACACTTGAAAGACATAAAATTGCCCAGCACCTATGCTGTTCTAAACACACTTTAAACTGACTAAACTTACCTGGATTTTACTGCCAGGAAGAAACACTATCACTCTGCTAACTTCTCACACTGTATTCAGCCAGAACAACTCACAGCACCACTACAAACAGCAGGTTTTGGTCCTGTATTCCCACAGAAGAAAAAAGCAAGGGCAGGGACCCCAGTCACAAGTCACCAGCATGCCCACTCTCACCACAGGGAGCTGCCCTCACCCCATCCACACTAAGTGGGCTTGCTCTCCTTGCCTGTTTTATATCACAGGGCTTAGAGCAGCCACCCAGCCTGCTGCTGTTTTCTCAAAGACCTTCTAGGTATCAGCCTCACCTCTAATTACAGGCAGGCAAAATTGCAGGTAGCCTTGAGGGACACTGGAAGGAAACCACGGGAGCTGGGACCAGATGTGCTGTGCTTGAGGCCCACATCTGGGTGGGCATGCTCTGCAAAGGGAAGAGAAGAACTTCCAGAGTTGGGCTGATGCCAGAGGCTGAGGGGAGTTTTCAACAGAGAGCCCACTCCTAAGATTTCAGACTTGCATGTGCTGATTTACCTTGGAGAGAGGTATGATAAATAAGAGCAGGTAAATTCATCTGTTTGCTGCACATGGAAAGCATTTGTACTTTACATTGAGCAATTACAAGAAATAGATAAAATCTGCTGAGGAGGGCCCTCTCTGCCAGTGTACTGCCTTTCCTCCAAATACCTGTGTGCTGACAGCTTTTATAGCTTATCCTAAAGTTTACGTAGACAAGTCTAACATCTGTTGTAATGCAGTGCCCAATTCTTTTTGAGCAAACTATTTAGTTTGCTAACATACTACAAGGAGTTTCAGTAAAAATTTTACTACGCAGTTACTTGGATTATGGGAAATATTTTTTTAGTATCATTTTTTAAGCACAAAGGCAAAACTGCAAAAGAGTCAGTCTGCAATTCCACAACTCCTTCTGCAAAGCTTTACATGGCACCATCTTAGCCAAACATAATCCATTTTCCAAAACATACCTTTGACTGATGCTCCTTTGGATTTCCTTATGCCTACACTCTTACAAAGGAGAGGGGCAGGTAGGTAAGATGACTTCAAGGAGAAGGAACTGCTGAAACCGTCACTAAGGTCCCCATAAATATTCCCCATGGACCTCATTACACATTTGAGCAAACATTACCTTCACTCACACAGCTAAATTTCCTGTTTGCTTGGCTGATCAATTCCTCATCAAATTTTAATGTGGGGTTCAGGCCGTCTGTGGTGTTTTAATTAGCCCTAAGATTGCGCAGTGTTGGAGGCAAAGCCAGGAACCATCGAAGTCCCCTCTGCCTAGATGGAGAGGTGGAGGGGGGTTGGGGAAGAGGAGGAAATGAAGAGGCCAAGAACTAATTAGCTCTCGTTACTAGGTTAAGCCTGCTCTCTAGTGGTCACATCAAATACAAAAAGCCTGTGGAAAATGGTATCTTAAACCGTAGTTGAATATATATTGTGGGTTGAGGATTTTTTTCCTAATATCAAGCTCAGCCCTGCTGCTGCAACTTCCAGCACTTTTTCCCAATAAAGAGTCTTGTTTTCTCCCCCCTCGCTCCAGAACTTTGTATACTTATCTGAGCGCTCTCAGTTTTAGCACAAGACAATAGTGCAACAAACTGCAGCTATTTAAAAATCAAACACACTTTGCTCCAATCAGCATGAACAGCTTTGCATGATGGAGAGCTACATGTCCTGCTGTCCATAACCATGAACCACGAACAGTCACCTTCTGTCCAAGGCAAGCCTGAGAAGTTCTACACGTTTTGCTCCCATTATATAGAGAGCTTTTCATTTAACCGAGTTTAACCTGCAACCTTTTCTTTGGCAATGAAGAGAGTCACTTAATTCTGAACTGCAATATAAGCAGGAGAAGGTAACCCAGTATTCCAGCAATATCGCTCCCATCCTCTTAATGCTAACAAAATACACCAAAGCAACACCGAGACGCAAGCCTTACATCAGTCAGTAGTCCTCAAGCAAGCAGCACTGCTGTGTTTTACAGCTCCCTGAAAAGACCTTGTACTCTTTTCCAAAAAAAGCACAAGTATGTTGCACCAGGGGTGTGCAAGAGCAGAGCATTTTTCCCCACGCAACAGGTAACAGTTCCACAGACAGATCTTGCTGTATGGAAATAACTTGCTTCATCCCAAACCCAGGGATGTGGGGCACTTCCAGTCTAACAGAATTATCAAACCAGACTCCTTCAAAATCCATCTGATTTTCATCCAGGCTGAAAAAGTTTAGGTTATATTAAAGTCTACATAGATTTACTGAGAGGAAAAAAAATAAGAAAAAGAAAAAAAAACTGGAAAGAACTAACAATGAAGCAAATTCTTTATTTCCTTTTGCAGCTATTTAGAACAATTTTGCATGTATTAAGAGCAATTCTGATCTGCTTAAAACCACAAATTCTTTGAGATTATGTGAATAATATCAGCATCTGCAAGTGCACCAATTCACCACGGAGATTGCAGCATATAAAGCTGCTGGTGCCGTAAGAAACAGCCAGTCAGTATCGTCTACGGAACAGACACAGAACAGAGTTACTCCTCAAGTGTATGTTTTCAGGCTCCAAAGCATGTATCAGTTGCATGTATCCCTTATTAAATGGCAAGATATTTGCACTACTGCATGGAAAAGAGCAGAATAAACAGTTAACCTGAGTCTAACCTCCCTACTTTAAAGCTAGATGCACTTAATTTAGCAAGTACAAATTAATTAGTATTAAAATACCACTTTGCACCAAGTACAGGCAGACAGCTAGTATTTAAGAAACACATTAGGCTGGTCATCATAATCACCACGTCTCAAAAGGCCTGGACGAGCTAACACTCTTTTTGCCTGCCCCAGGAACTACAGGGTGAGAGTCTCCAAAAACCACTTCTGTTTCCAGGTAATGCTGGGGTCTACACATAAGCGATTCGGATCCCATACTTTAGTACTAAACCTCATCAGTTTGGAAAAAAGAAGACTCAAATATATAGTTAGAAAAACACTGAGGAAGAAACATTTAATCAGAAATCATTTACAAGATAAATGGGTATTTTATAAGCAAATACAACAGGAAGAGTTTTCTGACCCAGTTCTAATTCGCTGCAATGTTTCTGAGACCTTTATTGGTTACAGATTATGTCAA
Organism: Apaloderma vittatum; assembly: GCF_000703405.1. Taxonomy (NCBI): domain Eukaryota; kingdom Metazoa; phylum Chordata; class Aves; order Trogoniformes; family Trogonidae; genus Apaloderma; species Apaloderma vittatum. The sequence continues at coordinate 76,896 of NW_009714208.1, read as the reverse complement.
GCAGTAGCCGCACCTCTGTCTCATTTCTCTTCCAGCTTTCACAGATAACTTTCATCTGTATTTATTTGGAATTTGTTCCTTGAAAATAAAATGCAGCTACCCCTAGGCTTTAGCCACCTTGCTTATAAACAAACAAAAAACTCACATGCAGTAAAATACTTTATTGCCTCCAATACTCATGAGCAACCAAGTAAGGTGCATTCCCCCAATAAAATTTGATCCTCATGCCAGCGAGCCTTTCATCTCAAAGCATTCTAGAAGCCAGACCACATCTCAGAAACTCTCAAAACCTGCACTTTGCAGGCAAAGGCATTCCTCCACCACCGCCCTCAGAAAGCAGGATTTGGTTTTTTTATCTGATGCTTTGTTTCCACCTCAAATGCCATCACTGCTGCTGGACATCAATACTCAATAACAGATTAAGACAAGGATGTTCAAACACATAATCCCATCGACACTGGGAAGGCAGAATGGTTTAGGAGTTTTGAGCTGGTGGATAAAAGCCAGTATCTTGTGTCTCTTGCAAATAATCCTACCGGACACTTAATGGCTTTAGTCCTATGCCTTTTGCCAGCTGTGTGATCAGAAGTGACATGCCACCAATGCCTGGATTTTTAAGAATTATAAGCACACTACAGACAGCATTAGCTGCCACTACGCTCTACCCCTGCAAATACTTAACACCAAGAAGTAACTCCTTCCTCCAGCTCAGGCCTCGGGTGCTGACACAACAACCGAGGTAAGGCTCAGCCCCATAAACCCAGAACAACCGTCAGGCTAAAGCAGGTGTCATTTACCACAGGCAGCTTTTATTTCCAAAGGGTTTCCACTGTCAGGAGTTCTTCCCAAATCGATGTTATCAATCCCACTTGTAATTTTACAAACTTCAAAGGGTTAAGACAGCAAGCGCATTTATTGACTGGTGCTTCTTGGTGGGTTCAGTAAAGCATGACTGATTAGAGCCCAGTTCTAAAGAGCCCAGCTTTGTGAGGCTGGAATAAATGGGAGTCTGTCAATAACTCAGATTCAGGCATATTGACATAGTTTACAGCCTCAATAGGCAATTAACACTTTACAGTGGATATTACCCAGTGGCCTCCCCATGTTTTACTGCACATTTTCTGCCGTCAGCTGCAATATTGAAGGTTTGGAATAAAAATGATATTGGACAGACAGCACCTTTGTTCAGCTGCACAGAAATTTCTTTAACATCTGGGAGAGATCACAGCTTCGTTCCTTTTTATTCACGCTCTCACACCCCTTGTCTCACTTTCTCTGTCATTTACAGTTTCTAGCCTGCATTGGTGAACTCAAGAAACTCTCTTAACAGAGTAATTAAATCTACTACATGCCAAAACCCCCTAGAGAAACCCCAAAAGAGTGACAGCCCCAGCCTTTTCTCCTACCATGGGAGAGGCTGATTAAGTTCACAAATGAGTGCCTCTTCGGCAAACAAATTATACTGACAAATAACCAAAATTCAGCCAGAAGCCCTTGAAGCAGGAATAGCTGAAAAAAAGCCACACTGAGCTCACAATGATCTCTTGTAACCAGGCCCAAGCCCATGGCCCACGCTGATGAAGCCACAGTTGCAATACAGCTTCCTACCAGTTGCATATTCAGGAAGGGAGGGGAAAAAAAAAAAACAAAAACACGTGAAAACCAGGGCGTTTTAGCGCCATTATGGTTGTTTAGCTCAGTCCTTTTGCACCAGCAGCATCAGAAAGCACAAAGTCCTGAAAAGCGACCGAGAATCCATGCGCAGCTCCCCGCACCGCGGCCCGGCCAGGAGGAGAGCGGGCGGCAAGAGCAGCACCGCGGCAGGTTTGCAACCAGGGTTCGCACCACCAGCCCACAAAGAACTCTCCCCCACTGTTAGAAACGAAGGGAACACTTACCCCCGCACCAAACATTCGAGACAAAGCCGGCGAGGAGCCCGAAAACAGGCCTGCACAGGGCTGAGCCCTGGCCCCGCAGCCCCACCTGCCCCCGGTGCGGCAATTAGCAGGAAGGGACCGCGATGGGGGCTGCTGGATGGAGGCTGCCCCCGCCCTTCAGCCCTCGGCGCCCGCGGGTCACCGAGCAGCTTTAGGGCCCTTTGTGCGGAGCTATTCACCGAAACTTGCAGGCAGAACTTTCAGCCAAAACTTTCAGCCAAAACTTTCGGCTTTCTGCATGAGAATGGTCCCGAAGTTGGGCTGCGGGCACGGTGTGCTCCCCTCCCCAGGGTGTGCTCAAGTCCCAGGTGTCCTCACCCCCCCAGGTGTCTGTCCTCATTCCCCCAAGTGTTTGTCTTCACCCCCCCAGGTGTCTGTCCTCACCCCCCAGGTCTGCTGCTCCACCGCCCAGCTGCTGAAGATGAGCAAAGAAGGTTGTTCTTCAAGGCTACGTACGCGGAGTTACGGGCTCTGAATGAAAGAGAAAAACGCCTCATCATTGATTCATACAAAGGCTCAAGTGAAATTACACAAAGATGTAACACAAGGCATAGAATTCCCACAGGCACCGTTTTCAGCAAGAAAAGGAAATCATTTCCTCTATCTATGTGTTGCAGAGGATCGTCTTTCTTGCCTTTTTTTTTTTTTAAGGGCAGAAAACTGTAGATCACAGATTACATGACTGTGAGGGGTGATAGGGAATTGATCTTCATTTAGCCCGTGTCCAGCAGCAAAAGACACGGGAGGAATTTTCCGAGAACAGGCAAGATACAAACCCAGTCCCCAACTGCCAATATTTCACTTACCTGAAAAATATGGAAGACTTGTAAACTACTTTAAAATAAGCAATGTATTTTGCTTGTTACTTTTCCAAGTCATGAAGTACTACATTCATTGTAACTTGATCTGGAGGGACTGAATTTATTGAATAACTGAAACTGATATCCTGTATTTACATGCATCAGATAGATCAGCAAATGGATTTGCCATCAGCACTTCCCACTTACTTTTAGACTGGAGAATTTGGAATTACAACCTGTATATTGGAAGTCTTGGACAGGAATAAAGCCACCAGATTTAAGAGGCAGAACAATACAATTTTCAAGGATGCCTGAAGCGCCACGGAGCCTCTAGCCCCGTACCAAAGGCTTCCTACACACTCAGCATCTCTCAGTGACATTTAAATACGGTGTTGCCCAGCTAAGTCTGGACAAGCTAGGTCCTGAGAGAGGCCAGCATGAAGCCACAGCCATGCTGACGGGGTAACAGCTTTACACCTGTGCACCTCAGCTGTTCCTGGGAGCTGATACCTCCCTACACCCCCCCCGATGTATTTTGCGTGGCTGTTCCGGCTCACTTGGCAGTAGCCCCAGGGTCTGAAAACAGGCTCTGTGATGAGTATGTTCAGGTACTGAGAGTGTATAGCTCACTTTTGAAAAGAAACAAACCAAGAAAACCCAGAGCTTAAGTTCTGCAATCACATAGCTGGTTCTAAAAATTTAACCCCAGGAGTTGTTCCAGTGAAGATTTTTTGCTTTTTACCAGAGTAGAAAATGAAATCTGTAGACCAGTACCAGGAAGAGAATCTTTTGCTCCTGCTTTCATGTGTCTCCCAATCACAAACTTCAGTTTAATGAAAGAAAATAAAGCAGGCTACAGAGATGACAGTTGGATATATGTAATGGCTGGCTTTCCCTTTTGAGTTTCTCTTGAGGGATAGAAGTAGAAATAGCATAGTAGCTTGCTTCCTTCTCTCTGCCCTTCCAAGTGTGTTGAATGAGGCAGGTTAGAGGGAGAGTCTAAGAAAAAATACAAATTAACATGATACCTTCTGTGCTGAGAGAAGTCAGAGAGAACTGTTTCCTCCAGCAAAAAAAAAAACCTTAAGTCACCTTTCCAAAGAAGGGAATGCAAAGTCCCAAAAAAATATCTAAAGTCACCTTTCCAAAGGAGGGAATGCAAAGTCCCAGAAATGAAACCAACCCCTTCAGTCTGCCACTTCTAGGAGCTCAAAAGAAAAAACAATCCTGGCAAACTGTTAGGAGAGGTACAGGCTACAAGTTTTCTAAAGGAGATAAAGTACAATCTGTTCCTGAGTTGCTACTTAAAGAAAACAACCACTTCAAAACTCTTATCCTTAATAACTGTCGTTGATATACCGAAAATGAAATGCATGCGTAAGAAAAATGTGAGCCATACACAAACAACATTCTTTCCTTAGCAGGCACAGTCCTGAAAGTTTCAATTCTGGATTTGAAAATTGCAAAGGCACCAAGAGGAAAAGGGCTGGCTTGGAAATAAGATCCTGTTCAGCCCAAGTGTAGACAGGCAGCCCTGACCTTGAGGAATCATGGTAGTTAGAGCATCTACTAAAGGAAAAAGACCATAAAAAAATAATAATAATCTGAACACTAACAAAACTGATCCCCAAGTGTTGCTGTGTGTTTGCACTTAGCTTATTTCTTCTGTGGTCCCTTTTTCTGGAAGCAGGTGATGTCCCCATCCTGTTTCGCAGAGGCAGCCAGCCCAGTCTGGCAGCCTGAGCCGTGACCCTTGTGTGGTATTCTGCCAGGCAAGCACATCTGGCAGCTCTTCTGATCTGAAGTCCTGTGGTTTCCTTTGTGATGTGGCAAAGCACATGGCCCCCAGTACATCTGTATAATTAATGTGAGGGGAAAATATGAGCAATAAAAAAAAAGAAAAGAAGGGGGGAAAAAAAGCATCCTCAAAGCACAGAAGCCGTACAGGGTCAGCAGAAGGTCTGGTAGCAAAAAAAGATGCAGCACAGAGCCATGGGATGGGCTCGCCTCCATACATTGGGGTATTTAGGAGATGAGGAGAACTCTGATTGCACCATGTGCCACTGAACAAGTTCTTCATCTCTTGGAACATCTGTTTTACCAGTTTCCAATAGTTTGCAAACCCTGCAGGGCAGGGACACTCTCAGTATTTACGTACAAGGTCTCAGCTGGACTCAATAACAATATAGAAACAAGAATAAAATAACCATCTGTGTACTGCAGCCCACAGGAGTTACCATGTCTGCATAACTTTTTTAACAGTTTGTTGTGTTTTGCCAGACTGCGTTGTGGTATTTTTGCTTAAGTAAGTGGCAGGCTGGGATAATTGGGACAAGTGTCATCTGTTAAGGACAACAAAAGGTTCAGCTGTAGCAAGGGCTGCAGCCCTTGAAGAGCAGAGCTGGCAAGTTGAGTTCCTAGCCCCAAGAAACACCAAAAGTAAAACTGCAGTTGACACTGAGCGAAGAGCACCCGCTTGGAGCCAGGACCCTAGGAGACAGCAACAACACCAGAGGAGAGGAATTACCAAAGCCAGCAGGTCATTTATGAGCCCCATTCCATTCAGATCGTGCTCTTTGTAATTGCACTTTCTGGGGAAAAAAAAAAAAAAAAGAGAAACAAAAATAAGCCTTTTTCTCTTAAAGGAGAAAGGGAAATCCTGAAATTCAAAGGAAACTTCTAATATGATTTATAGTATTTATAAAAGCCTGTTATCAGGGAAGTGTTGTATTAATTTCTTCCCCACTACGCACACTGAAGGTTATAAGTAGGGGATGAATTTCCATGTTTAATATTATGAATGGTCTCCTTCGGTGCTCCCTTGTGCCGCCCTCCTTCGTGGGGATTTCATTTGTATTTGTAGAAGTCTGAGTGTCATTCCATTGCATTAATAGATACTTAACATGCTACCAAGTGGTTTTTGGTAACTTTTTATTTCAGATTTCCCACGATTATGAATTCACTTTCCATTGGAAACGATAGTCCCACTTCTAATGAATTCATCTGGTATTAACGTACCTCTTGCAAGTGCGCCCACAGGTGCTCAAGTACAATTTAGCATTAGTTAAATGAGAGTTAATGGACACTAAACGTGCCACTTATTTTCTAAGTGATCCATTAACACACAGAAAAAAAATTAAAAAGGAGGACAGAAGCCAGCCAGCAGATTCCTTCTGTAAGATAACTCAGAGATCTGTTCTCCACATGTAAAATGTGTTTTGATACCAAGGGTGGCTTTTTAAAGCACTGGCTAGGAGGATGCATACTACAGGTGTCAGAGTGTGAGAAACTGATGTGAAGAAGGGGAAGACGGTAAAAATTCATATTGAAGACACTGAAGAAGAGAGACAAGCTCAGGACAGCAAGAAATTATTGCCCAATGCCAGAGCTGAGATAATGCAGCCACTGTTAAGCTAGCACTTCTGAATGGGTAGGAAACATCAGTAGTTCTTCAGTGTTTACTCAGAAAAAGGTCTTATATGAGTTAAACTTGTTTTTACTTTGACTGCTATTATCACTGGTCAAATGAGATAGTAAAACACACTAAACCTATCTATATTTTAGTCCTTTTTCACGAAACTGCACTCAGGAAATTGAAATATCTTAGTATTAAATTAAAATAGTTTTAAGGTGGTTAATAAAATGTAATCATTTCGACTAGAAGAAGGAAGAAAGGATGCCTTTCCCTTGAATTCAAATTCAAGTGAAAGCAGAAAACACTTGTGAATCATTTTAAAAATAAATAAATTACTGAAAATTTATTATAGGGCACAGGTTTCTTCACTTTATATTTAATAATGTTTCTGTAGGTGATACACAAGAAACACAGACATCAGGTTCTGCAGCAAGGAAGCTCCAGGTGCTACAGAATTTGCTTCAGTGTCAGCTCAGCCTAACGCTTGTCCCAGAAAGAAGCGTACGCCAAGTCCTCATGCAAAATGGCGTATGTACGTACGAATAACCCTCTTACCAAAAGAGGCTTGTTAGTACACTTACATTACTACATTTACAATTTTTGTTTTCTGAAATTAGATGCCTCATCCCAAGGTGCAGTTCATCGTGTTGAATACTCAAAAATTCAAGGAATTTGTTCACTCCTTACTAATACAGGCATCCTCCAAGTTCTCAGTCCTGCCCTAGGGCTTATAAACTACAGCTCTCACTGGAGTCATGGAAACACAGCACTAGGAGATGCTAAAAGTGAGGTCAGAGCTTATTTTACAAATTTGGCCGTATTCCATTTAGATGTGAAAGGCAAGTATGCAGTCTGACACTACTTCCAAGCAGGAGGAAAACAACACGTCTACATATGTCTGTCTACCTATCTATCAGAAGGGGGGTCAGCAAGGGGTGCCATGGCCAGCCAGAAGCAGTAGAAAGCAGCGAGGATGTGGCTCTCAGCAGGCCATAGGGAGGTGAAGGATGAGAGCTGTAAAGAGAGCAGAGAGTTGTGTGAAGAAGGGCAAGGCAGAGGCAACGTGGGCCACACATTTTGCTGCTTACTTAGTCCTTCCCTCAGTTGGTGCCAACCTCCAGAATGCCTTACTACAGCTCTGTTTCTCTCTCTGGTGTACCTAAGTGTACAGCTCAACAGAGCATGCTAAAACAACTTCATAAACAACCTGAAAAGCAAATAACTGAAAGCATTTTACTTTTTAAAATTCTGCTTTCATCAGTTTAAGGTAATTAGTTCTGGGAGATGACAATAGAGCCGTGAAAGTTGCTGCAAGTGACAGCAGTGAAACTCCTGACACAGATACTGTACAGATTGTGCGACCAAATAGCATTTCCCGTGTTTCAGAAATCACATTGTCAACAGTGTTTCCAGGCTCTGAAATTAGCTGAAGTAATCAGGAGCTGTTGGCAGTAAGCAGCAGGCAGCTTGTTGGATTGCTTTTCCTTTTTGCTGCAAGAATCTCTGGATGTAGCTTAAAAAAAACCCACACACCTGTAATAACTTTCCATTAAGTTTCCCTCTGCCTAGGTCCAAAGGGCAGCCTCCCAAAAATTATGCAAAAATCAACATCCGTGGGCCTTCTGCAACATTTCTCAAGGGTATTTTCTGCCTTGGAGAGAAGCACAGCTGAGTGGCCCTGCCTTTGGTCCAGACTGGTCCAGCACAGGTCCCCTGTTTTTTTCCTGCTTCTGTTAGAAATATATAAAGGTTGATGCTATAGGAAAACCTTTAAGTTGTCAAGGTTTTCCCTGAAATATGTCTTGCTGTCTTGTATATTCTCAGATTTCTGTTGCAGCATGGGTATGTAAGAAATTAAGCATGTCATTTTTATCCAAAATGGGCTCATTCTGACTGCCTCGATCTGCTTCCCATAGGACTTGACTCAGATGGCAGCTCTGAGAACTGGATTCTAGTTGGTTATATGTTAAAAAAGCAGATGCTTCTGCAAAGATCCCTGAGATATTTGCTCCTTTGAGCCATCTCATCTATCTCCTACACCTATCTTACCAGGCACCAACCTTCCAGGTGTCCCTTTGCACTAAAAAAGCAGCATTTGGAAGATTTTCCCATGCACGGCTCAGTCCTGTGCAACTGCAAAACAATGGCATGAAAAGTGGTTGGGAGACCACTACAAGCAGCTGAAACTTCAGTTACTGTTTGCACGTCTTGTCTTTGCTCAAACCCAGAACCACTGAAGGTTTAACCCAGCACTGGGCTTAGCTACAAGCCTGATAGAAAGGCAAACATGCATCCTTTCCAGCTCTGTGTCCCAGGGAAACAGCCACTGCCAGCGGGCACACGAACCTGCCTTCCCATTGAAGTTCTAACCATGCAGCGTTGTGAGAATCCCCACATGAATACCCAGGCTGTTGAGGCCAGTTCCTTGAGGCCAGATTTTTGGCTCTGTAGCCCTTCTTTCTAAAAGACTATAGTTGTTTTCAGCATTTTTTCCCTATGCAGGCATGGTATAGGATATATACGCCAGGAGAACAGCCTCCATGGAGGATGCTCTAGGACACCAGAGGATAAGTCAGGGACCTTGGGCTCCATGAGTGGCCATGAGAATTCTACCTCTCCCCGTGTATCCACAGCCTCTGAAGAGCTGCTTGAAGCCAGCACAACTTCTGCAGAAGGCAGCACAGGATGAGGCTTCTTCTGTTTTACAGTGAAGGTCAGAGGTGTCCTGATGAATAGGAGTTTTCCTCCCTCCCTGGCCCTGCACCTGGTTTTCTCCATTTGCCAATTACCAAATTAAGCATGGCAATAAATCACCATCACTTCAGGGGCAAGTCCTGCAATCATGACATCCTCATTCAATGGATGGTTCACAAGTTCCAGAGTTAAAGAGCTGCCTGCTCCCATGAGAACACATCTTGTTCTTTTTTCTTCTGTTTTACACCACTTGTGATGTTCTCACCCGTTCTGCAGTATGACATCTCCAGGGCGGTTACTAGGGTGGGGTTTTTTTTTCATTTGGGTTGGTGTTTTTTTTTTTTACACTCCTTCCTTGAGGAAGTACCTCCAAGCCTCTCTTCTTTGTCCAAAGAAGCTAAAAAGAGAAAAGACAGTTTAGCAAGACAGGTCGGTGAACAAAAGCCCAAGAGTGAGAAGCCACAGCACTAGGGTTGCTAACTGGCATGATGCAAGTATCGAAACTGCTTTAGTCTCCAAGGTCTTTACTTTATGCCCACAAATCTCACTTAAGTTCACCGACCCTGTATTTAGTCAATGTTAGGTACAACGTACAAAGAGATGGGTCTTTATTTGAGGAAAAGATAGTTCTTATTTTGTGGAAGTTAGAATTATCTCAATACATAGTAAAGTCAAGCTGTCTTCTGTCTTGGGAGGGAAAAATAATTTTCTATACATTCAATCTGAAATGCCAGGACAACAAAGGATGACACCTCTCAGTCTGATAAAAATTCAGAAAACAACTAGTTTTGGGGAAAATTTTTCTCTCCTAGGTTTTTCTACCAAGTTTGTAGAGGGAAAACTTTTGGAGTAAAATCTCTAAACCCTGAACCTTATCTAAACCCAGCTTTTGAATAGGCAATATAAAGTTGCTTTTTTATTATATTTTGTATTCCCTCTCAGAATAAAAAAGGCGGCTTTAGGCAGTCGATAGAAAATAGAGAAAATCAGTATGAATAAAAGTATTCAGAGATCATGAGAGACAAAGTCTACAAATGAATGATCAAACTTGTGTTTCACAGCTTGAATTTGTCTTTGCTTTTTTGACCATATTGGGATACAGTGAATTGTGTTTTCAACCTTAGAGTCATAGAATCGTAGATGTTTTGGGATGAAAGGGATCATTAGAGATCATCTCATCTAATATCTTAATAATTAAGAAAGGGGAAAATTCTTTTTTTTTTAAATAAAAAGTTTTTCATGCAAGTGGAAGTGAAGGAGGGAAAAAATCCCCAACAAATACCAAACTCATTTTGTCTCAATGTTACTGATAAGGAGAAGAAAAAAGCACAGATTGGTGATATTGGCATCACAGCCATTGAGTTAATATCCAGCTGCAAATATGAAAGAAGTGAGAACATACAACCAGAGAACTGAGTTCATAGAGTCATCTGTAACAGCACAGGCAGAACAAGAGTCTAACATCCTTACAAAGAGGGGGTGATTAAACTGATATCTTACTGCCAAAGGCCATAATTACAACCAAGCAGTTTAATCTTGCATCAGGTCTTGATTTAGTCTCCAGATTTGGCCCCTTGTCTCTGCCCACAGACTTTTTGTGTACAGAGTTGGCACATGTGAAGATGTCTCATGTCCTTCTAAGGGTAGCAGAAAAATATAGCGGAGCCTCCAGCTCTATTTTTCTTTCCGTTTTGATAGTGAAAGAAGAGATGACTTTAAATTTGTCCCTTTTGTCTTCTTTTTCATATAGTTTGTGGTTCAATTATTATGACATTATCCCTGCAGAGAGTGATGCCTGGGGAATCTGGTAATACTTAAAAAATAAAAACATAAGGATCCTGTCTGCCAAGCAGAAAGTAACTGGGGATCCTGGAATACACAGAGGGCAATAAAGTTGTTGAAGGAACAGTATTCATTAAGCAAGGTGAAGCACAGCAGAGCCTGCATTCCTGGCCCTGTGTGCTGTGCCCTACACAACATCAGGTACAAAAGGGCTAAGGCTGTAGTAGTGCTACTCATAGGATGGTGTGAGGCTGCTAGCCAGGAGCTGGAGGAAGAGAGTGCTAACGAGTGGAA
>NW_009714208.1:31542-65943 GCF_000703405.1 Apaloderma vittatum | reverse complement strand
ACCTCCCTCCGCTCTTCTAAAAGCAGCCCTTCTTTAAAGTTCGGCAGTCGGCTGAACAAATAAATCCCGACAACATTTTTAGCCTAAACTTGCCCCTCAACATTATTCTAGTACAGTATTTTACAGGTCTGAATACTAGATGGGTTGAAGAATGGCCCCTCAGAAAATATTTATTGCTGTGTTAGAGATCTGTTAGATTTGGACTGGCTGACCCAGTATTGCCTCCACTTCTGAATAAATACCTGTGCACAAATGAGCAAAACAGAAAAGAAAATCTCCAAACTCTGTTCACAAGTCCAGGTTCTTCAAGCATGCACAAAGAACCCCTTCAGTTGGTGTCTTCAGGCAAGCTGCAGTAACACAAACTCTGCAGAAACTCTAAGAAACATTTACTTTGTACATGCCATGTCCCTCCCCAGAAGCTGCTGCATTTCTTTGCTGATTGAAAAGATCTTAGGTGCATGGTGAAAACCTTCATAATCATCCATTTATACCCAAAACATTCTCTTAAATAACTGTGGTTGTCACTGCAGTATTTAGTTTTCTTACATGACCACAACACAGGAAGCTGTTATTATTCCCACTTTACAGAGACAAAAAAAATTGTCTTGTTCAAAGTCACAGAGAAAGCACGTGGCAGGAATGTGAAACGAAGCCAAGTCTCCCAGCCCTCGTTATACCCCGGTTCCTGATCTCCTTCATCATGACCTAAGAAATTCGGGGTGGTTTTTATTCCTTTGTTTCTTTTTCTTCCTGTTTCAGAACGTATTTAGGTTTTATTTTAAACCTTTTCCGTTCAGCTCCTAAGGGTAGAAACATGATTTGAAGGACAAATACATGTGACTCCAGGACCTAACACTGGCTGATAATTTCTCTCAATTCTTGTAAGCTGGTTGCAATGACACGTTTGCATTCCATAATGACCTAAAATGCTTACACAACAGGTAATATGCACATAACCAACCCTTCTAGATTAAATTAAAACTATTTAAACATTTGAGTAGCCCTACCACGGCCAGTACAAATAGGCAACTGAAGCGATACTATCAGTGTTTAATTATAACATACTCTAGTCTTCTATTTCTCAAATACACACACTTTACCAGCTCATACACAGGAGCTGTTAGGAACACATTTCCAGCTGATGACTATTTTGCTGATACAATTAACTACACAATATCAAGGCTACATTTAGCTAGACACTGATCTCAATAGGTACTTGCTCTGGACGGGTGCAAGGCAGCTTCCAAAAACCTCCCACACCAGCAGCCCTGTCACCGGGCAGCCCCCAGTTTGCCCATCCAAACTCAGCCCAGCACTTTGATCGTAGGTTCAGAGACCTCCTGCTTTTTCAGAACTGTTTTTCCCCTGTTCTGTTGTTTCTAACATTTCTCCTCCTGTCTCCTGCCTTTCAGGTCACACTCTCCAGCCCCAAACTTGGCAAGATGTTTTCTGAATTTATACACTTTCTCCCCCTTTAGTTTTTGTGTGCACAAGAAACACCTTGAACTCCTCAATTCCTGACAACACTGCCTTGTGCCAGGCCTTGGACTGTCTCACCTGAGTTGGGAAACAGCATTTTTCCACCTAAAAATCAAGGATTTCCCATTTAAAGCACCACTCTGAGTGCCACGACCAGTGTAGCTTACAAAATGACACTGAGATGGAAAACTCAGGAAAAGGAGGGAGAAATCCAGTGTTTGGAAGAGTGGCACCATTGTCTGAGTATATAAATAAAGCAAGATTTTATCATAATTTATTTATAAAAACTATTCCTAATCTAATTCTTTGCATATTATCTAGGGGCAAGAGAGACAAGACCAAAAAATGGTTGTTAATCAGGAATTGCCACATGGAGTGATTTTGATTAATATGCAAAACATAGATTATAAATAGATTTATAAATAAATGATCAACTACGGCTGCTGCTTTATTTATCTATGGACTTGCAGAAAATTTGAAGGCTGAATTCTGATTAAATGAGAATCGCCACTAATGGTGGACTGGCTGGCTCAAAGGTAGTGGAAAAGGAAAGCGAGAATATATTTGCATAGCATCTTTGATTCAGAAGAACTCCTAAGTGCTTTGCAGAATTAATATTATATTTTAGGGGTCACTTCATCCATTACTGAAATACAGCCTCTGAGGAGGAGCAAAGATAACTTTCTGCATCTATTTCACCTTCCGCTAAAGATCTCAAAACACTTTGCACACTAATTAAGCCTCCTATTGTATCTGTGCAATCCCTTCCTCCTGCAAATTGCTAAACTGATGCAGCCTGAAGTACTGAGGATAAAACCCAAGGAAAATTCATTAGCTGTTCCTTGGTATAACTTCATTTCACTTCCAGATCCTCAGGTTGAGGTCACCTGCTACCTCAGAAGATGTCCTCACCTGAACGGCGGTACAGATCCCAACTCACAATGTTCAGAAAACTTAGAAGTTAGACCCATTGTGTCGGATATTGCACCAGCCCAAACTTCTCCTCTAAGAGCACTGTAGCATCCCATCATAATCAAAACTTTAGCCCCAAAGTTTGCAGCCTTGACTTTAGAGCCTGCATCTCTCCTCCCTGATCTGTTCCGCTGTCAAGACGCACACAGTGCTGGAAGCCTGAAGTTTGACACAGCATTGGAAACCAACTCTAAAGATGTGGCAGTTTTCAGATCCAACAGTCTGCCCACTCCCATCTGTACCAAACCTACTCTCCTGGGTCAGACTTGCTCATATCTATCCAACAGCAGGGCACAGGAGAGGCACATATCCACTGAAAATGCCTGCTCGTCGATTCAGCCTCTTCCATTTACCTTGCCTTTCAAAAATAAGGAAGTCGAAGCATTTTTGTTTCATATGGCAAAGCTGTCCTGCCAAGTCACTTTTTACAGCTGAACACTTCCTGAGGTGCCAGTTCTGCAATTCAGGGCCTGGATGTGATCCCCCGAGCATGATGGATAGCTTTAAAATGAAGGCACTGCAAGAAGCACCAGCTGTCCAGGTGCACATTGGATCAGCATGGCTGAACCCACCCCCCTCCTCCTCTGCCTGCCGCTGAGGAAGGAGCAGGAGCTCATCCCACACAGGAGGAAGCCTTTGATGCCAGGGTAGACACGAGAGCCCAGCAGACGTGAGCAGGGATGCATCAATGTATAGGTCACACCTCACCCAAATGTGAGCCCGCTTTTGCTACATCTGAAATAACTCACTGCTACATGGCAAGTTTAACTGACTCCTTTTCAATCCCCTTTATTTTACCATCTACTGACTACTTCATCCCAACAGCCAGTAGCTAAAAGAAGAGGCAAACCAAATGCAAAATTAACTTATTTTCTCTGAATAAACCAAGCCAACTCCAATCTTACCCCCTACACAGTTCCTACCAGTGCCCATTCCACGTTTCCCTAGAAAGGGATGTCATTCTAAACCGCGCTGTTATTGAACAGCTTCTGGTTTGAGTCCAGACTCTGAAAATCACGTTTAAGCACTCCTTGCACCACAGCAATGGAACACGCTCACACTGCATGGGGCCAGCAAGGAGCAGGAGCCATGGGAACCTCTGTAGCACTTGTTATTTGAGTACTGGATGTCTGGGTTGAAGCTCAGCTGTGCTACACAAGAAGGGCACCAGTGTGGCTCCTTGCACACTGCACAGAAGCAGCCTGGGGGTTATTGAAAGGAGAAAATTTGTCTCTGTAGGGTTTTTTGTGTCTTACCATGCTTTTCAAGACAGCAGAGGACATGTTCCAGGCATTCTGGGGAAGCTGATCCTCTAAGTGACATAGTTCCAGCTCCATTTAGTAGAAGTCATACACCAAGACAGTCCTACTTCCTCTCTCCACCCAGTAAATTAGCAACAAGGACAGTCTATTGACTAAACAGAGCAAATTTTACCACAGCAATAATAGTCTGCCCGGAGAGAACATTACCACTCACTGCCCAATTAGAAGAACGTTGAATACACGGAAATGCCTTTTGAATAAACACTTGATAACCCTCAATAAAACTGTAAGAGAGAGGTGCTGTAGATTTACTACCTAGGAAAGGAAAGCTCTTCTTGGCACAGCCAAGAGCTTATTGCTTCTTATTTAATGCTGATAAATGCAAGAGCTTTGCTTTCCCACAGCAACCTGAGTTAAAGCAGCTTAGCAGGAAAATATAATAGGTATCCTATGAGCTGCCCACAGAGAGATGGAGGAGAACCACAAGTTTACCACAGTGACCACAAGTTGCTCCAAGTTGTGTGGCATCTACTGATGGCTACCTCAGTCATTTGGTAAGCCAGCTCCACCGAGCAGCCGCACACACATCGCTGATGGGCTGTGGCTCCACATCCCAGCTTGCTGCACAGTAACTGCTGGTGTGCTCAGGCTCTGCAGATGCAGAAGTGAGCTTGGGTGGGATGGGTGCCCTTTGGCTTTTGTACCTCACCAGTTCTTCCACTGAAAGCACAGCTGTGGTGCACATCTGCAGCAGCGATGAGACCTCTTTTCCAAAGAAAAGGAGTGCCATAAAAGAAGCCAGGTGATCAGCCTTACTACATCTACTACAGTGATGCTTAGACAGTATTTGGGTTTTCAGAAAAAGTGTGATCGGCGAGGAGGAAGGAACGGGTTGGCTCTATTTACACTAATCCAGGTTTCCCATTAGGGCTGCCCAGCCACCTTGGGCAACAGCCCTTCCTGCATGAGCACAATGGGGATATTTACAACCCCAGGGAGGATACTGCAGTACATTTCTTCCACAAATGAACATTGACATAAAGGTCTCGCCCTTACTGATGAGCATTGATGTTTTGTTTTCTGTATTCACAGTTCTTGGTGATAGGGAAGTATTTACAGGGTAATTTTCTTTTCCTCCTTAAGATGGCTAGTGGGGAAACAGCCCAGTGCTCAAAAAATAAACACCCAACGAAAAATTACTACTAATTCCCTTATCATCATTATTCACTTGAACATGTTTCCTCCCTGGCAACCCTGTGGCTGGTGCTTTACCTTCTGGAGAACATCCAGGGTGCTGGGGGTCACAAACCCCTGGGAGCCAAGCAGCCGTACCACCGCAGTACCAACATTCCCAGCAGCAGATGTATTCTAGTGCTCCGCTTCCAGTTCTACTTTTCCAAGAAAGAATCAGCCAAAGGCAGTCTTCAAGGTCCACCTGTGTATAACAGAGCTTGACTGTCCTCTTCAGCTGGTGGCAACTCTTCCCATTGTACGGCTGGTAACGGCCAATGTGTGTGTTATCTTAGCAGTGGCTGCTGCAGTCTTGTATTGAGCGAGCAGGTAAACTGCTTTGGAGACCTTTCCTGCTCAGGCTATTAATACTACAGGAAGCAGTCTTTGGGGCAATGGAGGAGGGAAATCAAAGACAATTTCCCTGTAGCCCCCTCCCTCTTATTTCCTGTCAAAAAAAATACAAAACTTGATCTATAATTGTAGTAATTAAAGGGATAATATGCTATTTTGTATTTCATTGGATCCCCTCATGGAAGTGGAGTTATCTATCTACTGTTTTTACGTGTATTATTGTTCCAATGAGGGTGCATCAACACCTTCAAATCTTTCCTAATTTAAACCTTAACCACTTTGCATAGCAGAGATGGAGCCTTTATGGTTTTCTGTGTGGTGAAACTGAGTCAAAGATGAAGGAAGAAAAAAGGGTTTTTCAGGATTGTACAGTGGGTTAATGCCATGCTCAGACAGAAGCAACTTCCCTGAAAGAAGTTGCAGATTTAGGAAGTTAATGACCAAGCAGCTTACAATTGTCGGGATGCAAAGAAGAGAAAAGGAGCTTGTTCTAACCCAAAACATCACTTAATGAATACAAAACAACAATCAGTTGATAGCGAGGACACTGATGCTGGATTGCCTAAATTTCCTCGTGATTTTTTTCTTCTTCTAAAACAATGGGAGGAACTTTACTTATCTTTTACATAAATGTTGGAGATATGCTGATCAGCATTGGAGCTATTAAACCCTCATCACCTTAGAAATCTACATTTTAGAACATACTTTCAAAGTATAGGTCCAAGTTTGTGTAAAAAATCCCGAGAATAATTACATGTAGCCACTTGCACATTTCTAACAGGCTTCTGCAGTTGTTCATGCTAATTTAGTAAAAAAAGGGTATATAAAAATTAGATACCAAGCTGGTGTGTAATCAGCCTGTACATGTGATTGCAGCAATAGTATAGCCTTTTACTCCATCTCCTGAATCAGTAAATAAACAGTAGAAGACCAGCCTCTCTCTGATATCAGATAAATTGTCTTAGATTTGAAAACAGGAGCTATCAAGACACAAAACTGACAGAAAAGCGAAGGCTGTCAGAGAAAAATCTGCCGGTACTGACATCTAAGTTGGAATTGGTTAAGGAGGAATAAAAGCTATAGAAGATGCAACTCCTCTAATTTCATAAAAAAAATGCTGCCTGTGCAATGTTTTCAGTTAATAATATAAAGACTATGTGACCAATTTTAATTTTTGAGAATACTAAATGTGGTTGGTATCTTTTCCCTCACTTCATCAAATGCAGGGAATTGAATGCTGTAACACCATCCTGGCTATTGCCCTTCTTTTCCCTCTGCAGAAATGATATCCAAATGTTTCAAATTTTTTTAATGCTCCATTTCTCTTAATGGCAAATGAGGTTTCAAAATGCAGAGGAAGTTTTTAAAAGGTACTGGTAAAACAACAAATTGGAAAACAAAGAGAGAGAGAAAAATGAAATAATACATGCACAACATTATTTCAGTTGTAGGAGAAAATACCAGAAACATAAAGAGGGAAAGTTTTAAAAGCTTACGGTAGTGACTTCTGCCACTTTGTAGAATTCTCCCTAGAAGAACAGGGGTAAAAGTATTTAGGGAGATTAAGTGCTGTAACACTTTCTAGAAAGTAGATTAATCGGTGACATCTATTTTAGGAGTCCATATCTACCTCTGAGCTTCCTGAACTCATGCTTATACAGCATCTTGGACAACGGTCAGGGTGTCCTTTCTCCGCAGGATTGACAATTTCAGCTGCCCAGCAAGGGCAACAATTATTCTCAATTCATAGGCAGGACAGTGAGGAAGATATTCAGTTGTGCAAGATCATTCAGGAAATCTGTGGCAAAGCTGGGAGGGGACTTCTAAGTCATAAATTGTAGTGCAAGTGGTAATTGTAAGATTCAGTTTTAGGATCATGGATAGATTTAATTTGACGACCAAATTCTGACAGTTTCTTCTGCGTTACTGTAGCTTCTGCTCTAAATTACTGGGTGCTATGACACTCGAGGTAAAACAGTACAATAGGGACCATGGGTCGTTGTAAGGTCCCACCTCACAAAGGCGATGGAAAATTCAGCCCCACTGCTTCTAGGACTCAGGGAAAAAAACACATCTGTAGGAATCATTCTGAGCTGACACACTGCACCGAGGTGGCTTTTTCCCCTGCGCAGCTTGTGTACAGCAGTTTAGCTCTTTCTGTTTTCCCTACCAGCTGCTCTCCGAACACTACCCCTGTCAGCGGGAAGTTACAAAAAAATGAATGAAGACTGATGATTAACGAAGAAGGAGAGTGAATATTAATCATGGAGTCAACATTTGATGGGAACATTGATGGAATAGCGGTCCCACTGGAAGTTGTTAGGAGTTGATTTTTATGCCCTAGGGCAGTAGTTTTAAAACAAGACTCATGATGGAAGAGAGGTTGCCTCTAATGTTTTAAACAGGCCATTGTGGAAAACATACCTTCTCCCTCCCCTGCCCTTGCCCCAACTCTGTTCTTTGTTGTCCTATGTTTGCGAACATACCCCAGGTCTACTGTGCACCCTACGTTCCCCTAAAACATCCTAAACTGGAAAGATAAAACCTTCAAACAGAAGAAAACAGGAACAAGACATCTCCATTTTCCCTTGCTGATCTGCAAGCGAGCCCTCAGAGCCTGAGGCCACTCACGTTAAGTCAAGAAATGCTGGTGTTGCTAGTTCTGAGCAACTTTTCTCGTGTTCAGCACACTCATAGTACACCAGGAGAAGGAGGAGAGTCTGGGACAACACACTTCTGCAGTTAATTAATTCAGGTTTGAATTTTGGCTGTTTTCAACGTGATCCAAACCTCTTTCAGACAACAGGACTCACAGCTACATTAAGGAGCTGTGTAGTCAAGCCCTCCTAACCTTGGCTGGATTTTCCTATATCTCACCAATTAACAAGTGCACTTGCAATCAATACTGTATATGAATAGCACAGCTGATACTCTTTTTCTCTGATATGACACAAAATCATTTGTTATACCAGATCATTCATTTTTCCGCTGGAAAAACCTTGTAGATGCTGCCTTCAGGCAAGCTTCATCCATGTGCCTGACCCAGCCACTGGAATCCTGAATGTAACAGACATATGAAATACTGTCAAGGCACTGCAGATTTACTGTGCACTGCAACGTGGACAGTCACAGAAAGGACTCAGGAAGTCACTCGAATACGGCTGCAGCCTCACACCAGAGTTAACGCGAGTCGGATGCACATCAACATCCAGCTCTTCTGACAGTCCCATCAGGCGAAATAGGCTTTTGCATGTATTTAACAATTTCTGCTGCAGTTGTTTCAAACTTTTTAGTTGGGGGAGGGAAGATGGCAAAGAAAGATGGGCTATATTCAGAGCTGGTATCAACTGCTGTAATTCTGTTCAGGTCAAGCGACTTGGGCAGTTACTTACTGACAGCTCTTTGGTTTTCTAATGGTGCTCCCTAATCTAAGCCCTGCCAGTACTCCAGAAGGATGCAGAATCACGGCACATGGTCTCTTTCCTGAACTTTGCTCTGCAGATTCATCCACAGTATAGTTCTTGTCAGGAGGACATAATACGCCCAGCAGTTTTATGTATAGGCCAAGTTATTTCTCTGTATAAAGGTCTAGTTTAAAAAATACAAACAGCTTTCATACTTGCAGCAAAAGGTCAGACAGACAAATGCAGAAGCATGAAGGGTTACACATGCATTTTTCTGTGGATTTAAGCCGAGGTCTCTCGCCTTTCAGCAATCATCAGTTTTCCAAAAACGAAGTGTGACTGCCTGTGGGATACAGCTTGGCTACCCCTCCACCCATGTGTCCCACAACACGAAGGTAAAAAAGCAAATCTGTTCTTTTGGTTTCAGTTATACAAAAGACTGAAACGAGCCACAGTGCAACAAGTTCCAAAGAATCCCAGAGGCACAAATAAGAAAGTCTCCTAAGTGCACTGGGGCCATAAGAAGTGGAACAGCAGAAGTCACTTAATCCTCAGTGCTGCATTTTATCCAGAACATTGGGCCTTTAACAGCCCAGAAACATTCAGGTGCATTTTCATACTTAGTTAATGCTGTTCCACAGATGGGTGATTTCCAGATATGCAGGTTATTTGCTTGGGAGCCGCCTGCTTGGACACTGCTCCTCCTTATTTTTTTTTTTTTATTATTTTTTTTTCTTTTTCCATCTTTCAGTTCACAGAGTGTCACTGACAAACACACAGGATTGCCTGCTTGCAGAAGGCAAGCAGTACCTGAAGCAGCAGACACAGAAGGGATGGCTCAGGCAGCCTTTGTCCCAGCATTCTCACAGAACTAGGTGCTACCTTGCAGAAGGTACAATGCAGCCCTCCTAAATAAATAACTTCGTAATGCATCTGTTCATTTCAGATGTCACACCGGAGACAAGGTCAAGCTTGGAGAGAAATCAGCCTGCTCCATCCTTGACCCATCATTCATCACTGCATTTGTCCACAGCCAAACAGCGCAGCTGGTTAACAGGGAAAATACCTTATCCGCACTCTAAAAGGGTCCCATTTCTGCTATGGAGAACTTATTAATAATATTCCCCAGAAAGCAGCAGGAGTTCTTTGCAGGGAGTTGCTCTACAGGGACATTTTTCAACAGAGAATCTTAAAATCCTGTGCTATGCACATGATCCACAGGCTGGAAAAGACAAGACGTTAATTTTGCAGATGGCGAACGGCGACTGTTTGTGAGTTATTAGAGACTCAACGTTATGGCCATATCTGAGCCTTTCCTTCACCTTTCCTCATGTATCATGCTGCATGCCATCATAGCCGTGTTACCACTGCCACACTTCATGCAGACCCTCCTCAAGTCACTGGGCAATAATTAGAATTGCCAACTCTTCATTCTTAGCACTGCTTGCACAGGATTAGGCACGGTTCTTAAAATACATGCCTCCTAAATTCATGCTAATTCAGAGGGATTTCAGCTGTCTTTAGAGGAAAAGGTTCCTAGTTCCCAAGGAAAAAAAAAATAATAAAAGGTGAGGCTTTGTTCCCTAAGGCAAGTAAATATGTGCTTTAAGTCAGCATTATAAATTGCGGGCATTTGTCTGAGGATTTGGAATTTTGGAGTGTGAGGAGGGAAGGAGGGATTGAGAGAAAAAAAATTTTTTTAAGGAACATTTTTTTTAGTGCTTAAAAGAAATAGTAGCTCCTGAACATACGAACAGCAACAATAACAAAAAAGGGAAGCCAAGCAACTCCTCATTTGATGCAGAGCACTGTGATGCTTTTGGTTCTTTTCCTTAAGAGTCCTTAGGCAGAGCAACTCAGCTGTAGGAAGAACTGCATCTGGGGAGACATTTTGTTTTCTCTCTTACAGATATCTTGGGGTTTTCACCTCTCTCCACTAAAACCAGGTTAAAGGCAGACATATTCTTCACTCCTTCGAGAGTCGGGCAGGCAGTGAAACGTTAGGAAGCGCTGGCCCATCGTGCTGTGGCCACCCCATGACGCCGGCAGTCTGCTCGCTGCCTGACTAAACCTTGTAACGTTGGTAAATGCAGGATATGGGACCTGTACAGCTTGGTACAGACCCTGGCTGTCTCCTCAGTTTGATTCTTTTCTGCTGAGACGTCTACACCTGAAACAATTTGAGAACTGGTAATTAGTAGACTCACAGACTGCCGTTAAACTTGTGGGCTCAGACACACAAGCAAGTTCCCATAGTCTAAAAGGTTTCCAAATCCTAATGAAACGGTGGCAAATGTCCATATATAAGCACTTAAACCATATCAGTGCAACAGTTCTCTATTTCCTTCATTCCTTTCTTCTGCTTTCCTTCATTTCAAGCTGAATGAAGCTGTAACATTAAGAGATGCAGCCCTGAAGAGTGCTGCACACACTGCCCACTACTCACAGAACGAAGTATGTCCAGCCTATGTCCGGGCAGATACTCTCTATCAGAGGACAGTGACATGTTAAAACCATATGAAGTGATCAAAATGGAGGAAAGGCAAACAAGATTACACACATCACATTATCTCTCATCTTGTTCCTGAGCATGGCAAGAGCCTACCATGACCGGATTGTCATCTTGGTCCTTCTGCAACTTGCAATCAGCTGCCACGTTTCGCAGGCACCGTACTGCTGTGTGCCTGTGGTGAAAGCCAGCGACAAGGAAATTAGTTTCTTAGCTCACCGTACTCTTTTCTGAAAGATTTTCCATTAATTTTTGCATATCATATAGCCTTATCCCAGTAGCCCAAGAACCCCTGCACTTTGAGAGACAGCATGACCATGTCTTAGGATTATTTAAGCACTCAGAGGGTACAAGAGGTTTGCCAAAATCAGCAGCGCTTTCTGTTCTGCCTACCTAAGAAAAGACAATAATCTTAGGGTTTCCAATATAATGCAGTTACTTAAATTATGCCTGAGATTTTCAGAGACACGCACGACATCTGAAACTCTTTGTGGATGGCGTTGGCTGAGGTGTGTACTTGTGCCAGTAGTCTTCAAAATCCAAGGATAAGCACAAAGTACTGCCTCAGTCTAAGGAATGAGTCTTTCTTGCCCTCCAGCACTTGGTACCCCAAATCTTTTAGCATTCCTCAGCTAAGATCACATCATCGCTCTCCCTGTGCCGACTCAGCGGCTCCATTAGCACCCGTTTGTTTGCTCTGAAATGCGTTCCTCTGCTTTGTTTCTTTGGACCTAACATTTTTATTTTTTGCCTCTTTTCTCCCTCCACAGGGTGACAGCTATTTTATCACCTACAACAAGAAATGCTGAGCCTGTTGTGCAGGCAAAACATTTGCAAAGGGGCAGGGGGTACACAGAAAGCAGTAGGAAATTGATAAGGGCTGTAAAGTAGCTTTATAAAAATGCCGACAAGCCTGTTCAGGGCACAGAGCACCTGCACCTCTGCCCCCGGCAGCGCTTCCTTCAGATGCTCCTATTGTTTTCATTACTATTTGTGACTCGATCATTAATAAATTACTTTTTTTTTTTCCTGTTGGCTCCAGCCACCAAGGGAGCCAGCAGGTGCACCACTTTTACAATTAGCCCTTCGTAATGCATGGTTGGCAAGAAAAGTTGTCCACAAGCTGCAGAGTTTACCAACTGGATTTCTGCTTGATGGCCACAGCACTTGGAGCAATTAGGGGAGAATTTGCAGGAAAGCACCTTAATGCATCTGCTCATGTGGCCAAAAAACTTTTGATGGAGGGACTAAAACCCAAACTTGGAGTTCTGCTCATAAAACTGGGTGACATGAAGCAGAGGGAGAACGTGCAGGACACTGGGAGCAAGTCTTTTGGAAAGTATCTTTCTACGACCTATTTTGCTATCCTGCTTTGGTTATCCTGTGCCAGAAGTTTCAGATTGAATAGAAGCTTAACTGGGACTAAAGGACTACGCTAAGCTGGTTTTGGTCTGAGAAGGACAACATAGCAGCAAGAACCACAAAGTTGTTTATCTGCACCTTGCAATATATTCAGGTGCCCTCACAGGCAGGGCTCTGACTCCACAGCAGTGCCATTCTACGTATTTGTATTGGTAAAATTATGAATATACTGTATTCCCTTTCTAATACAATATGACTTCCTTAAACACCATCATAAGTGCATGATCCTACAGAGGGATGCAGTCTGACCAGCAGTTAAGGGGCACAGGCTGTGGGTTGATTTTGGGTGGGTCAGGTCAGGGACTGTAAGCATCTGCAGTGGACATGCTTTCATCTCCAATGTGTAGGTTTTCCTTCATGGTAAAAAATAAAAAAAGAAAAGAAAAAACACAAAGGAGAATGCAGAGGAAAAAGCATAAATGATTTGGTAGTGGCTAAACAAGATGAGAAAAAGGTGAAAACAACCAAGTAAGTGTAACTTACCACAGATTTCAAATCTGTCATACAGTCGGCAAAGCAGAGAAGTGATGCACCTATTCATCTCTGTGACAGTTTTTCTTCTGTCCCTATGAACTTGAGTGTTTTACACAGTTCTGGGGAAAAAGCGTGTTGTCATCTCTGTTAGAGAAACCCAACTGGAACACTCAGGTTCTAGAAGAAGAGAAAAGAAAAAAAAAAAAGGTATTAAATATGACATACCATCTGAAACCCACCAAACTCAGAGCTTGCACGGAGCAGACCTAGCTCCATCTACTCAGCCGTCCTGCCTCTAGCAGCTACTACAGGGTGCTGTGGAGGAGGAGGCACAGTGCCTGCAGCAAGGAAGCCTGGGATAATCTGCCCTTTATACTGCCACTGATCAGGCTCAGATCTATAGACCGATTCAAGCTTTGATTCACAAGTCCTCTCCAAAATTTCTTCCTGTGAAAAGCAAAACTTGACATATATTAACAGCATCCAAGCTCCTTCCTGTGTGTTGCTAATCTGAACTGGACAAGAAAACAACTTTCAAACAAATTTTTTAAAAAAACAAACAATAAACCTGTTTGGATTTTTTTTCCCTCACTTTATATGATGGCAAAACCAGAAACTTTTCAGAAAAATGTCTTAAGAGACCTGGAGGTCACCATGAACCCAGCACAGCAACCACCTGAAACAAGAATGACCTTCCTGCAATTGGTTTGAGGCAGAGGTCCAAATCTCTGGTAAAGATCCCAATCACTACATGATCCGGTCATTCTTTGAGACCCAACAAGCATTTACTTCTAAAAAGAATAGAATAACTGTACCAGGAGAGACTGCAGAGTCATGTCAGTAGCTTTCGTAGTAAGTTTAATGGCTGGAGACAACATAAGAGCACTTTGGGAGAGGAATCCCATCTGTGCCTAATCAGCAAATCCATGTCACTCAATTCATATTTGCTGCAGCTTCTGTTACCTTCCTGAGAAAAAAAAAGCAGCACACCGAGGTGACAAAAAAAAAAAAAGCAAAAAAAAAGCAAAATTTCACACAATCCAGGAGATTTCCAGGAAAGAGAATTTAAGGCAGGACCAGTTAGGAAAGTGTTTTAACAGGATACCCTATGAACACCTGTCTAGAAAATGAGGAATTTGTAATGAGCTATACATACTCTGATAGCACTACATGTATCACGGCCATGTCCTGCCTGTGATATTATTCCAATTTTCCTGTTCCCTGGGAAGTCCAGCACAAATCATCAATGAAATACAAATTTTGCTCCTGCAGATTTTGGTCTGATGTCCATAAGACCAAGCTGGCAGGCTACCACCTGCACCAAGTCTCTCCTGCGTACAGCTAGGTTCCCTCTACAAAAAGATAACAGTCTGAAATTATTTGCAAAATTTTTTACCTTAAGATGCTATTTATTTATAACAACATAGAATCTCATTCAAAATAAAATATGAAAGCTCAAAGCAACTTTTTTTTAATACTTGCTAAAAAGCAAAAAACCAATAAATATCCAAAAGCATTTTAAAAAGCAGGGAGAGGAAAATTCCAGTGTAGTTAGATATAGGTAATAAAGGACACAACTGTAAAAAGCAACAACGAAACCAAGTAAAAACTTAGAAATTGAAGTGTAATGGAATAGCAGCATGAAAAGCTGAAGTACAGTTCAATTTCAGCTTCAAAATCAGTTCTTAATTTAGGCAAAATAGGTCATCTAGCCCTAATCCTGGGAAATTTGATATCCAGGTGAGTTTGTTAAAGCATGCAATTCCAAAAACTAAGAAAACACAACCTCACCCCATCACACCTGAAATATACCACTCTCCTTGTTTAGAACACATTGATGCTTTCCTTTTTTCTTTTTTTCTCCCTTTTTCCCCTCTTCGCTTCCAGAATTAACAAGGCTTCCTTTGTGTGTTTGCTTTGCCTGGCTGTGAGCATTAGCCCAGCCCCAGAACCGCCGCCTCTGTTAGAGGCGCTGGGCCGGGGACTTGTTTAGAGGCGCTGGGCCGGGGCCTTGGGGCACGCCCCCTCCCGCCACCCCCTGCCCTGGCGCAGCAGCGCGGAGCTCACCGCTGGCAGCAGCTCTCATACGTCTTGTCGAGGCCACATATTGTTAAGCCATTAGACTTTCTCTTGCAACCAACACGCAGAGCCCCTTAGCTCCTTCCTTCTACTTGACCCGAACTATAGGTTCTGCTAGCAGTAAACTCAATCACTGTCCTTTCCGAGTCTGCTATTAAACCTTGGCTCTAACCAGCCAAGAAATTAATCTCTGGTGCCCGACCTCTCTCAGCCCCAGCGTGCTCTACAGCAGCTATATACAACCTTTGATCCCCATCTGCATGGCTTCATCCATAAACAAAAGTACCTTGTGGAGTCCAGTGAAACCAGCCAGTCCCTCACTAATATCGTCTAGGGAAAAAAAAAGAAAGCAAAAACCAAAAAACAAGCAAACAAAAAAACCCAAATAACCCAAAACCAGAGCATGAAGCTTTCCAGCTTGGAATTTTCATGTTCTGCTGCCAAATCATAATCTTGGCTTCGAAAAAAAACACAAACTGAACCAGAATCTCATGTCTCTAGCCTGCCTTTCTAGGGTTCACACACATATGCACACTGTAATGGGTGAAAAACATTGCTTTCTCCAGTTGCCAGATCCTGTTATTGAGTGAGACAATGCCACACGTCCCTCTTCTCTGCATATCTGGAATGCATGTCACTCAGGCAGTATTGCTTGTTCCTGCAGAGGGACTAAATCATTACACGTTTGTTAATCCATCATTCATCCTGACAGTCGCTGGTACATGATGACAGCTACGGGCAGAGGACAGCCACGAAACCCAGGCAAGCTTTACATTCAAATTCTGTCTAAAGCACCAGCATCTCAGGCAGGTTAGGTCTGTCTCCAGTAATTTTATTTCACTGATAGTTACAAGGATTGCTGCAATGTAAACTGTTCTCTGGAGTATCAAGGAAGGAATGAGACTTCACTGCACCAAACAGATGGGAAGAGCACCCATCGTGAAAGATGTGCCCGTGTAAATAAGTGGGGCGCAAGGGAAGTATGTTTCCCCAATTCTACAGGTGAGGAATCAAAGCTGAAAGCAATAAATCAGTTTTCTTGAGGGCATGCAGGATATTTATGGCAGAAATAAGAGCTGAGACTCAAACCTTTATCTACTGCCCAAGCCCTGCTGCTAAGAGAGCTGATCAAGTCCAGGAGAAACCAACCTCTTTTGCTTTGCCATATGGGAGTGCAAAACTGGCCCCATCCCTCTGAAAAATTCCCCATTCACATGGGCAAAAATTCACCTGTGATAAGCCCCGAAGTTGAACACGAATGCAGGCTGGTTTAGCATAGTAAGGCAGTCACTTTGGGGTTGGAACAGGCAAATATTTTTTTCTAATTGCAAACAGATCTCCTTC
This sequence comes from Apaloderma vittatum, assembly GCF_000703405.1. Taxonomy (NCBI): domain Eukaryota; kingdom Metazoa; phylum Chordata; class Aves; order Trogoniformes; family Trogonidae; genus Apaloderma; species Apaloderma vittatum. The sequence goes on along the minus strand of NW_009714208.1, from coordinate 49,411 downwards.
TGTTTTATAATGCTGTCTTCTCCATATAAGCTGATCAGTAGTCACTAATTGACTGCATTGCAATTTTAATAGTCATCAGTTTATCTTTTATACTTTCCAGAAGTTCTCTAGAGGCTTTCCCCCTCTCACTAGGCATGAGCACACAAACACTTGACTTGTCATCTGCCATGAGTAAGGAGACAAAAGCCCCTGCTATGGGGCAGCAGGGGAAGAAAAAGCATTGGGAACCTTGTAAAAGATATCTCCTTGGAGAGTTCCACCCCCATCTGCTTCCCTTCCCCCATCCCTCTCCAATTTTTCTGCCTCCTCAGTTGTGCCGGAGGCTGAACCAACTGCATAGATGGTTGTGCTCTGACCCAGAGCGGGCAGGGGTGTAGCAGCAGAAACAATAACCAAGTTTTCCTTTTTTTTAAGCCCCATATCACTTGTGCATACAAGGCAAAATTAACAGTCCTCCTCTCTTTATACTAAAAAACACCAGGCAGCGAACTCGCTGCCTTTTCTCCCCGCCGGGCGCTGCACTGCAGAGCCCCTGGCAGTGGGGCTGCCGGTCTCCAGCGAAGACTCAACTGCAGGAACGGGCTCCCAACCTCAAGGGCAGCAGCAAGCCCAGAAGGGAGAATACTTATGAGATCACCAGCAAAGCTTTCAGGCAGGGCTGCTTCGAGCCTTCTAGAGGGCAGCCCTCAGTTAATTCCTTTTAGAGGTCTTTGCTCACCTCACCTCCTTTTTTGCAGATCCTAGTCAGAAGCACGTGGAGACATGATCTTCTCCATTGTAGAATTGCTGCCCATGACTATTCCTGCCCAATGAGCTTTGTCACAGACTTGAGACTATTTCTGGAACCTTTAAAAATATCTAAGGGGCACCTTTCTTTTTTACTCAGACGCAGCATCTTTTTATGTTTAATAGAGATATTTAAAAAAAAAATAAATTATTTCTGCTTAGCATCAACATGCCTTTCTGTTAAAAATAAAACAGCTGAGCTAGCAAGAAGACTTGGGCAGGAGGAAACTCTATTTATAGAAACTTTTACAACAGTTATCGCAGATGATAAGGATTGCTAGGAGCCATAGACTCTGCTGAGGGGTAGCGTCGTGATGAACCAGTCACCAAGGGAGGCAGCACAAAAGGGACAAATGCCTTCTAGAGTCACACACGGATGTGGACACTATTGGGTTTTTTGTAATATAGAGGACACTGAAGAAATATGCTCAGTAGAGCTGCATGCTCTTCTCCAAAGACAGTGAGCCCAGGATCTGCAAGGGTCAGTATAAAAACCCTCTGTCCCAAGCAACATCCCCTCTATTCTGCATTTTAAGCAACAACCAAACAGAAAAGCGTCCGAGTAGTATTGCATGCTGGTGTGACTGTGACAGGGTAGGGTAGCCAAGGACCAGGAGAGGGACTTTTGCAGTGCTGTGCAAAGAAGTCATCCACTGTCATCACACAGAGCCTTCCTCATTCTGCACTCAGAATTAAGGAATGATCAGCATTTCTGAGTTATTGATGGTAAAATTGATGGAGAAAGAAGGGGAAAAAGACACATTTTCCTCTCCATTATAGGACCACCAAAAATTATAACCTTAGAGCCATTAACAATAGGAAGGCAGGAGCAGATCTGACATGAAACAACAGAGCAAACAAGTTAAGATAATAACAGAAGAGAATGACAGCGGTGTCAGAGGAGGAGCCAGTCAGATCAACAGGCTTCTCTTCCAAGTCCTGCCACCAGCCTTCTCCATGACCTTGTACAAGTCACTTTATCTGTTTGTGCTGCAAATTTCTCATCTGCAAACCTGTGTTTACCTTGCTTGGAAAATGCCTGAGTTTATAGATACAAAACAGTGAATGCGAGCCAAATATTGCTGCCACCTTGCTACCCCGGCTCAGTGTAAACATTGCTCTGAAAGAATAATCAAATATCTCTAACAGTCAGTGATCAGAAAACTCTTCTGGAAGAGACCAGGTGAAATCCTGACTACGTAGTTATCCTTTTGACTTCAGCAGAAGCAGGATTTTTATCTTTTGTATCCAAAAAGAAAGCACTGTCATGTCATGTCATAGTCAAAATAACACATTTTGAGCTTTCAAAAAGAAATAATAGGTGTGATGCACTAAACTAATCATTCCTGAAATTTCACCTTAATTCTCAAGTGTCTGTGTGTTCCCAGAGGACCTTTCATTGCAGAAAAAGATGTTACAAAAAGCAGATCGTTTCGGGCATGCCATCCTTTGATGATCACATAACATACTGCAAGAGTTTTCTTTACCAAAAAAAACCCACAAAAAACTGACAATGAGACAACATTACAGGGGCTTATTTAGAAATATAGTTGATTTTAAAGTAGAGCTGATTCATATTCTTGTTTTCAATACCAACTAGCAGAAAGAGATATGAAAAAGGGAACCAAGAGGAAAGAAGATTTAACCAAAGACAAGCATCCAGTGTAGATTGTCACAGGAATTACTTTCCCTTTTCTGGATTCTTTACAAAGCTGCTCAGTATTGGACTCACCAAAGATAGTCAAGAGTGTCTTCTAATGGCTTAAGTGTTTTCTCCTCAGGTTTTTGAAGACATCTCTGTAAGCAAGGCTGAGGAAACTACAGAATCATCTCTTCAAAATTGTTGTCAAAACATCCTACTGATAACAACAGAAATTATTTGTACATACAGGTGGATTCCAAGCCCATTGTCTTGGTGGGGAAGACAGTGTCTTTCTCAGCATGCACTTCACACAGCTTGGAGAAGCCCAGCAATTTTCAGCATCACAGGCAACTGAAACCAATCGCCTTCCCTCACACACTTCCATCCTCTTGCATGCTGAGGGCAATTTCAAGAACTCTACGTTTCTCTAAAAAAACCCCACAGTTCCTTTAAAACATGGTGTCTTTTCTCATGGCACGCTATGATGTGGCTCAATGGCACCAGAGCCACAGCTCCTATTTCCAGAGGGTGCCAACATCTCAGCACCAAAGCGCTCCTGGCGCCAGGCTATCATCTGCACTGTGATTAAATTGAATCCACTCCTTGACTTGGCTTTATCCCTGAACAATACCAGCGTTTGAGTAATACATTCTCAGGGTACTAATACATCACACGGGTGAGCCCTGTCTGTGATGTATTGGCGCAATACATCAGAGTGCACTCCCGCTATAAGGATCTATGGGCATCATACATCATCAAGGTGAGGCTGAGTGGTGATGTATGGCTCAGAAGATGGTACCGTGCAGCAGTGGACTAGGCCAGGACCAAGAGGATAAAGGTTGGCATCGCTGTTATTTGATTTCCCAGTGTTATAATGCTGGCACTGAATCAGCCTTCCTCAACCAGCGTCTAACTTTAGCTCCTTATTTATTTATCCCAAGGCATCACATGGCTGAAAGCACCTCTCCTTGGATGCATCATTCTTGCAGAGGTCCCAGGGGATGGCCAGTACACAATTAGCAGGAGTATATTCTCAGCTTGATGTGAAGGGGTTTAGCCCATTAACACTGATGGCAGCTGCAGCGTAGAAGCTCCGTATATCACAGGAGACACGTACACATGCACACACTAAGCTTTGCAAGCATCTCGCCCACCCAAGAGGCACTGCAGGTTACTGGGAACAAAGCGTTCACAATGCTCAGAAAATTTCACTGAAGCAAAAGAGTAACTTCATTGTTTTCAAACATTCAGCCAATCCAAATCAAAACATAAACGTGCCCAGTGTGTGGAGGCAGAGCATGCCACATTCCCTGATGGAAGCGGCAGCCTGGAAGTGTGGATCATGACACCACCATGAAGAAAAGTCATCCGTTCCCTTGGCCCGCTCATAAGATAAGAGCTCCATAGGGAGCCTTACTGCAAAGCAGAGGTGCTGTAGGGCCTGGGGGAATGATCAGCAGAGAAACGGGCTGATATCACTATAAACCACCGAGGCAGAAAGGAGGCAAAGAGAAGCATTTGCTGCCTGAGAGTCTTTCACCCCTCCCTTTTGCAAATAATAAAGTAAAATTAAAGTATATGGCAATATAACGCTCAGCAGAGACGTTTGGATATATTTGCTCAAGAGGAGAGTGGCAGAGGATATCGCTAAATGAGCACAAAGGCCAGTTCTTTGAATGCACCTCGTGCATCATTGGAGCCTGCACCTGGGCACTCTGATCCAGTGTTGGGGACAGCAATGTCCTGAGGAGCAAAGGTGGCTAAAACCAATCTCTGTGCTCCTTATGGAGTCACTCAGGGACTCCCATAAAGCAGACTTATTACTCCTGTGAAAGAAATAACAGGTATAATAAAATATCCTGGCCAACACCCCTGCCCAGCCCAGCCAGCCCTGAGGGACAGCGAGGAGCACCAGGGAGGACTCCAGGCCAAGTCACTGAGTATCCTTCTGCCTGTCCAGGGCAGGATCTGACCCAAAGCACAACCAACCACCATCTCTCAAGACCAAAGCATGGAGATGGCACACAGGGACGAGGCTGACACTGCCAGTGTCACCACAATTTAGGGAAGAGTCAGCCAGCCCTGCCCTGTGCACCCAACTGCCCTGCGTGCTGGCACGTCAACCTGAGTTCTGTGTCTTACTAAGAGGTCAAGTCTGGCTGTCCTTACAATTATAAGCACAGTGATTTCCCTCCAGATGTATACTCAAACCAAGCAACCAAGATAACAGTTTTCCTAATTTAAAGAAAAAAAAATAAAAAAAATACTAAAGCATTGGCTTAAATAATTTCTCAGACTCTCAGTCTAGTCTTTGAAAACGACATTCCCATTAATTACACACCATGTGACCAGAAAATGACAGCGCTGCCAAGCTGACAGCAACAAGAAAACAGAAAAAAGCTTGAGCAGGTGGACACTGAGAACACTGTCAAGCAAAAACACTCCTCTTCATACAGGGGAGGATGGCCAGAGCCCAGTGAGGAGCAGGAGCAACACAGATGCTAACAGACCATATCCACACTGGAGCCACAGCGAGCAATGTGTAAAGCACCGTCCCATCACACCCAGCCAACACACAGAGGGGACTCCCAGCAGTATTTTCCCTTGTAAAACCAAGACAAGCTCAGTCTGGGCAAGTCATTTATATCTGCTTACTCTTTGAGCTGCTATCATGCAGCATGATTGATGACTGGAGCTGGGAGGCTTCCCCATCACCACAGAGACTAAGAGCAAAGCCAGAGGGCTTCCCCTTGCTGACTCCTGTGCAGGTCAATAGGAAGTAGATCTAAACTATAAGCACACAAACAAAAGGAGAAAAACATTTGGTGTGTGCTTTGACTTTGCAAATTCCTATGACAGAGAACACAAAGAGCAGAAAATCCTCTTTGAAACAGAAAACTGGCTGGGGTGAGTGTCAGAGTGGGAAAAACATCCTGGTAATGTCAATGAAGGACTTGGAAAATCTGAGTTTACTGGTATGAATCAACTCAAACTGCTCACAGCACCAGTGAAACTGGAGAACTGCACTTACCCCAAAACTCAGGAATCACTTGCAAGAACTTTAGCAGTCAAGTTAAACCTCGTTGAGACTGGGAAATGTGCTCACCTCCTTGAAACTGTCACCTGAAACTACAGCGCTTGTGAACCAGCTTGCAACAGGGGATACCCCATGGATGGAGTTGGGAAAGTGCTGCTCGAGCACAGGCTACCTGTGCATGTCTGCCTGCGAAGAGGAGTAGTGAGGAAGAGCACCGGAGAGCAGAGAGCTTACAAGCAGCAACAGCCGAGCCTGGAGCTGGTGCTGTGCCTGCTGCCGGCTGGAGGAGTTGGCAAAAAACAAGCAACGTATCTGCTTCTTGTTGTTCAGCTCTCCTGTGTACAAGCAAACAAGACCCTCACGGTCCTTTAGTAACAACAGGAAAATTTGCATTACAAAAATGATTTGTGAACAGTTTCTCCTGTTCCCTGAAATAACATATAAGCTATTTATTTTCCCTTTTTTTTTTTTCCCCTCTTTACTTTTAGAACCTCTCAGAGCAATAACTTACTTAAAGCAGCTCCATCTCTATGTGCAAGCGCAACCCATCAGCAACTTCTGGTTGGCCGAGCAGGGCAGAGCCGCTGCTGACGCACATTTGGGAGGGGACAAGCAGGAGCAACGGGTGCTGACCGAGCCAGGCACCCATGAAAGTGCACAAACACAGCACCCACGCTGGCCAGGACAGGCACGGGTGCAGAAGCCGACACAAGGAGCCAGCTGCACTTGGTGGGTCTCATGGTTTTTCTTGGCACAGATCTGTTTCCTTCTGCCACGTAGGGGAAATAACCTGGTTTCGGTTGAAATTGTTTGGTTTAAGAACGTGCACCTCCACAGGTCGGGGCTCTGCAGACAGGCTGTTTTCATGAGAGAAAGAGAGTAAAAACAGAGCAAAGTTTCTGAAAGAAAGTTTATTTAAAAGTGTTTCCTACCATCTCATCAGATTATGCTTTTAAAAGTTCAATTATCTTCCAATATACTTACCAGCCAAATTAGGAAACTAAGTACAATTATTGAAGTGTAAGAGAACAATTTCAGATTTGCTTCAAGTGCCAATCCAAATTTAACAACCCTGCAGATCCTGATGGATAATTCCAGAAAGAACCTTCAGCTTCATTTCAAACTACAAGAACAGATGAATGCCTGGGATATGATTTACATTTATTCTCATATTTTTAATCAAAACTTACACAGTCCTTTTAGCTGGCCAAAACCAGAACTAGGATTTTATAAAAAAGTATTCAATTTCTCCATGGAATGGGGGAATTTGAGCAGCTCTGTGCTGAATTACTGAAGTGCTGCATAAACCCTACCTCCAATGTGGAGCACAAAAAGTCTGAAAAAAAACGGGAAAAAATTCCATGTACCCCAGCATTTTGCAGAACGATCATTTATCCAGATGCTCTCTCAACAGCTAGATTAATATCCTCAAGAATTTTTTTTATGAAAGAAAAAAAAAATATTAAAAAAAAACTTCCCGTAAACTCCTGGCCAAGGATTCAGAGCCCTTTAATTTCACATAGCATTAGCATTGCCCCACAGATCCTCACACCCCCAACGCCCGTCTGTAGCATATAGTGATGCTCCTAAATGATCATCAGCCTAATTGGTTTCCAACCATAACAACACATTAATTAGACTCAAAGCTAAAAGTATTGAGAGTGAAAACATCTGGACACAACACCACCACTGGTGAAACTTCATTTCCGAGGTATTTCACCTTAGAGATTCTTACATTTTACCCACTCCTAAATGCAACGTGGGCTCCTGGAGAGCCAGTATGCATGGCCATAATTACATCAGTTAATTGCTGACCACCAGTCAAGAGATCCTATTATCTTGTACAGGGAGAGTTGGTTCACAAGCTTGGTTTATGGATTATTAATGCCATTATGTTTAAAGGGCAAAGCCCAGAGGGTGTGAGCACAGCACCCTTGGCTTTCGTATTACTGATGGGTTAACATCCGAAAGAGCAGAGCAAGCCATGCAGTTTTAATCTGCCTACATTTATAAGTCCTCAAGTCCCAAATTCCAAGGAAAGGAAAAGAACTCCAAGCCTGGCAACTGCTCCCTAGCAAGTTACAACCCGCTCCCCCCCCCCAAAAAAAAGAAAAAAACATATTTGGAGGAGAGTGTGAATTCCTGATGGAAAAAACACACTCCTCTTGCAGTGATTTTTGTTGTTGTATTTTTGTATGGGGGTTAAAAAAGGTTTGATTTTGTAGTTTAGCATGTTCAGGCCTCTCAGTGCTCGCTGTCGGAGGGTGCCGATTACCCAGCTTCATTCATCAAAGTGTCACTTTTCTGACAGCCATTAATAAATATACTGCCAGAGCCCCTCACACCTGGCAGCCATGGCACACTGCAACATGCCGCTAACCTAATGTGCTAATTGCTGCTTTCCCCATTAATTTTAGTCCTGTCTTGTTTGGTGTTGACATGGAGGGAAAAAGAAATAAGAGTGGGGAAAAAAAGCAGGCAAGAAAGAAAGAATTTGATCATTTCTGTGTATTTGTTCATTTATGCCTCACACTCCATCACTGTTTACTTGGGGATATCAACTTCTGTTAGCCTCCCATCTCCTTCTGCCAGAGGACTGTGAGCACTCCTAACTCCGCCACTGCTGTGTGAAGGGTTAACAAGCCGCACACACTGTTTGTATCCAAACATAAGCCAAGACTTCCATGCCGTGCCCCCAGTTCTGCCAGCCAACCACCTCCTCATGAACTTTGCAAGGCCACCCCCACCAAGGCCAGGGCTTCTCTGCCTGCCCAGACCCAGGTCTCAGCTTTGCCAGCGCTTCACACCTGCCAAAACCCCTGTTCTGTTAATTCACTTCCTGGCCACTCTCAAACAGAGATCACTCAGTTCCATTAATCATGTGATTTTCTGATAAATATCCTCTTCAAGGCCCAAGCATAGACCAAGTCCTTTGTGACCAAGCTGGCCTGAAACGCAGGGCTCAAGCCGAGGTCAATTAAGACGAGGCGTACCAGACCCATCAAACCTGCAGGCAATGATGAATTGTTGTTGCAGTGCTAGTAAAAGTCTCCCTGCAGGACACTCACCAAGCTGTTGTACTTGGACCACACATTGGGGTCCATATGCTCCAAAGCTTTTCTTTGCCTGATTAGATTGAGCAAAGACTTTCTTCACCCACTGCTTTTGCTGTGGTGATGGTAGGCTCTGCCTCCCCTTTTTGGGAATGGAGCACTAATGCCCAGGAGCACCGAGGCTCTTTGGGCTCCAGGTAGATGCTTGCCCACAAATGTCTGGCTAAGAAACGGAGACACCTGGGTGCTGTAAAGGTTTCCAGATCAGTCATTCTTTTCCCTAATTTAAGAAATGGGCACGTCTATCCCAAAAGTAAGACCCATGTGTATCTTCCTGTCCCCTCAGGCTGCCAGTTTGGGTCCTTCTTTCAAAGTCCTTTTTAAATACCAGCTTCTAATGCAAGATTCCTGGTCCCTTTGGGTAACCAGAGCCTCCCATTGCCAAGGCACAGACTCCAAGCAGCAACACTCGTGATGAGAGAGACGGTCCTCTTTCAGTCCAAGAGCCTTGACTTTGAGCAGCCAACCAGGACAGCTTCCACTGCCAGCCTACGCCAAATGCAACAGTTCCTGATTTTTCATTAAAACCTGGAAAACAAGAATGTGGATGCCAGAAGCAGACAAATTCCACCTTTACTAGGGGCTTGCAATTTGTTGTCCACATACTGAAAATCCCAGTCTCACATGCAATTCAGACACTGGGGACACACTTTAGAAGCAGTTGCAGTAAGTTGCAACTAGATATTAGCAAGAAAAAACTTTGCTTTTTCTTGACAGAGTTTAGTGCAAACCCAATATTTGTCCTCAAAAGAAGCAGAGGGTATAAATAGATTACATTTGGATCACATCAGCAGAAGGGTCAAAACCAGGAATAGTTTAGGTTGTTTCAAAGTGTTGAGTATGTAGAAAAACTACTTCTTTGAATCCGCATTCCTATGACTGCAGCTAGGGGACCAGCTCGGGTCTGGAAGCTGGATTCAGCCAAACCTGCCAATTCAAGACATTGGACACTGTTTTTTCTGCCTTTGAAACACATGTCTGTGTCCCTTTAGTTTTTCTGGCACTTAAAGTTATACTGATATTTGATTTTACAATGGCACAGTGCTTCTCACAGCTGGTAGAAGTACAACCCACAGCTCTCCTTAATCCACTGGTGGTATCTCTTTGTATTTCGCCTTTACCCAGAAAAGATGGGCTCGTTAATACTCACCTTGAAAGGTCCACCACAGTGTTGGACTGCTACTCCACAAGGTCCCAGCTCCCAAGTAGCTGAATGAGATCTGCCACAGGCAGGGCCTTCAGCTTCCAAGGGCCTTATAATATACTACCCTGTTCCAAGTGAAGTTAAAAGGGCCCAGTAAAGAGTAACAGCATTTCAGCTTTTGGCCAAAAGCTTCTATTCATGGTCCTTTGACGTTAAATTTACTGCCTCCATTTAGCAGTGTCCCTGTAAGAATCCCTGCTGGCACAGGAAAAAACCAACCTGTGTGCAGTTCAGCAGTGCTATGGCAAGCAAAATATTTCATCCCAGGGATCTAGCTGTGCACCTATTTACCTTTATTTAGGTCTTTGTGTCTTTTTATTCCCTTCAGTGCTCAACAGCTCTGAGCAGTAAGGCAGCACAGGTGATCACACTTGCCACTCCTCAAGCCCAGCATCTTCTGCTACTTGCTCACAAGGAGAAAAAACACCAACAGGTCCCTGCAACAGGGAAGGGTGTAGCTTTGTACAACTCCACTGGCTTTTTCTCCCCATGCAGAGGGGAAAAAATCCACAAACAAACAAAGAAAATAAAAACAAAGAAAAAAAACACTACAAGAAAACCCACAGAAAACAGACAGGGCAGAGCATGAGTAAAATGATCAATGCTCAACTCAGCAGCATGATAACTCCTGTTTTTCAGTAGGCAAGGTTACCTTGGGTCTTTAGCCTCTCTGGAGTATCACCCTTGCCCTTAAAGCCCCGATTCATTGTCTTGCACAAACCTCAACATGCCCTGGCCCATGGCAGAAGAGTTTACCACCCGTGTGCTCTGCATGCTGTCAGGCAGAACACTGAAGCCAAGAAGCATTTCCTGGAGAAAGCTTTTTACAGCAAATGTACCCACTCTGACAAAAGTTTTGTTTGACAGCATTGTCTGACAAAAGAGAAAACAAAGGAAAACATTTTGTTGAAAAACACTAGGTGGGTTGGAGATGAAGGCCTTTCATCTTCTACTCTCTGGGTTGGTTTTATTACACTGTGAAGCCATTTTACTGAATTAGTATCGTAATCATGGCACTATAATGGGGGTATCGAACACCGCAGCACAAGCCAGATCCCTCAGCTGGTACAAACCAGCACGGCTCCATTAACTTCAGTGGAGCCAATTTATATCAGCTGAGGATCTGCCCTTTAGTTTTTACTACAGTAAAACCGCACTACAAATGGGAGAAACCTATATTGAAAACAAATACCTTCAATCACAGCAGCCGGAATGCAGAAAAATATTGGCGGAGTCAACTTTTATAGCAATGTTTTCTTTCTCTCCCAAGTGCTCAATTTTGAACACTCCCTTATAAAATTTTCCAAGCCTGGAGCAACTTTTCTCCTTCTTCTCATTAAACCCCGCCTCACCTGACAAAGGCAACAGGGCTCTGGAGATGCTCTGGTTCTTTGCCCACTTCAGGGAGCTGGCAGCATCCCTGCATTGAAACAGCTCAAGCCTGCAGCCAGCCAGTGGGGCAGTTGTGAAAACGGACATCAGGCCACAAACATCTGCTCTTCCTGGGAAGCGTGACCCTTCCCACAAGGAGAAGCTTGCTCCCCCAGCCCCCTTTGGAAGGCCACCAGGTCCCCCAAAGGAAAGCACACTGAAGAGTTCAGTGCCCCTCAGCAGCCTTGCAGTAAGTGCCTTTTGTTCAAAGCCCAGAGCTGTTAATTAAAGACTGGTGATTAATGATTAAGCTCCACGTAGTTCCTATCTCAGGCTTAAAAAGTCCTAGGGATGCTGACTTTGCTGAAGGCTTTGGTGGAAGGTTCTGGGAGGCAAATAGCTATTTATAGAGAAGTCCATCAGAGCTGTGAAAGGAAGTGCTCCTTCTACATAATTAAGAGGAAAAAAAAAATCATTTCCAGAAAGTGTAAAGGTGAAATATTCAGCTTAGGTAAACAAGTTCTCTGCCTATATAAGCTGCAGCCAGAAATGAGGGACTCTTTCTGTGTGTGCTTTCCTCAACTGGGTGCATTCAGCTCTTGGACTCAGGATTCTCTAGCAAATATTCTCTCCGAGAGAGTTGGGTACTCGTTCCCCATAAAGCTCACAGATCCGCACACTATACTGCAACTGTGAACAATGAACACGACGGGGTTCCACATGCAGGACATGGCTATCTGATCAGGGCAGAGTTTACTCAATGCCAGGGGTTGTTTTATAGGGTCTTCCAGTTGCATTTGCTGTGCAGTACACACTGAGGTGGACATCTTATCACTCCAGAAAAGCTGTCTTGCTCAGAGAAGCATGTTAAGAATAACAAAGAAGGATACTTTGGTGCTTCAAGGCTGCTTTAAATAGTTCCTCAGTCCCTGAAGCTGGCGCAAGGTGCATGGCTTTCCTGAGTGCTGGAAAACTGTGCTACAAATTTCTTAGACCAAAAAAGTTTAAAACAAGGCAAGGGCTGTCCAGGCATACTGCAGAATTGGTCCACTGAGTCCTCCCTGAATTATGGTCTGAAAGCTCCAGTTTAAGATCTGGACTTCCCAGCTGCAAGCTCTCACATTAGGCAATGCCAGAAAAGTATCGTATGGCTTCTGCCCTCTGCTGTGAGCAAAGCATGTCAGGGCAGCGCTCGGTCACATCCAGACCTGGCACGAGGCAGGCTCCAAACCGAGCCTGCCTGAGCAACACAGGCTGGTAAACATAAAATCGGTAGGATCTTTTCTTGAGATCTGTACTACTATGGCTGAATGTTGATTCAAGTTTTGAAAACTTTTTGAGGTTTTAACTATTTTATGACATCGATAATAGAAATAATTTGCTAAGGTCCCCAGATTTGGACATTGCTGATCAGTTAGAGACCAGGTGCCTCTTCTGATTATAAACTCTCTCTCTGACCTTATTCAATTAGAGCAGGGCGATTTATGCTCTCAATGTTAGGGACAGCCTCTCTTCTTATAAAAATACATATACACCTGTTTTGATAGCTCCTCATTTGCTTCGGTCTGATATCAGATTTACCACAGTCCACAAAACGATAGAAACAATGGGTGGAAGAGCCCTTTGGAGTTCTCAGACAGAGACTACTGCCAGCTTTAGGCCAGGGCAGCCATTTCTGTGGTTCCACAAACACTCTTTGTCCTGTGCTATATCCATAAAAGCAGTCATTTCTTAATCAAAGGCAGTCATATTGCTCAAGTATTGTTTGCCCTTCATAAACTCACGCTGATTTTTCCGATCATCAACTTGTCCTTTCAAGCCCGTGTTTGCAAATAGCTTAAGACACGCTCCATGGCCTGTAGCCTGATGGACTGGGCTTACCATTGCCTGGGTCCTGCTCATTGCCTTTCTAGCAGACTGGAGTAACATCAGCCTTCTTACAGTCATCAGGGACCTCCTTCAGGACACTGTGATGTTTCACAGGCAGCAGCCTCACAATCACATTGGCTGCCTTTTTCATCATCTTCAGGTGAATTCCATCTTACCTCATTAACTCAGATACATCCAACTTCTCCAAGAGGTCCCTAAATAGTTGTTCCACCACTGCTGGCTGCCCCTTTCTTTTCCATGTTGACTTTGACAAGAACATCATGTATCTTTTTTTTTTGTTTCACAACACTCCTGTAATACATACTCCAGCTAAAAGACTGTATTTTCACAATTAGAGTTAAACCAAATGAAGATCCCCTTAGACAGACATTGCCAAGTCTTAGTCCCACTGCCACTGTTTTACATTTTCAGGTCTCTCTGTGAAATGAAAATCTTTACTGTGCTTTTTGGGGGTTGCCCCTCTCTGTCTTTCAATTGTACTTATGGGATATGAGTACACATGTTTAGGTTGAAAACTTTGGTAGAAGTTCTCAGAGCCTAATTATTCCCTATCAAAGTATAATAAATCCTATACAGCTTGCACAGGCTTCAAGAGAGTGTAGATTTATTTCTTTTTACCTGAACAGTTAGCCAAAAAATTTTAGTACTTGCACGTTTTTTCTAGTGTAAAGGAAGAATAATTGAAGATAGAGTCAATGAGCAGATTCTGTTTGTTTACAAAGAACATAAAACATCTCATTCTTCCTTCGACGGCATAAACTGTGAGAAAGGATTGTTCTACAGAATTGCTTGCACAATCACCTTTTTGACCAACGCTCAGCTCAAAAAAATCTCTCTGCAGGTTTTCCTGCAAGTATTTTCACAATATATTTTGCACTGTTGTCTCTCAGGTTTCATGGTCTTTCTGCAAACGTGTTTTCCAAAGCACTCCAAAGCTTTAGCATGTATTCCACATGTGCCGTTTTTTACACCCAGACACATGTTTGGATTTTGGTTGGTGGGTGCTATCACTTAAGCTATGTGGTTTCAAAAATGTCTTCTTATAACTATCCTAGTAAAAGAGTGGCACTTCTACTTACCCCATATCATTACATGACTGGAATTCATTATCTGGTTTTCTCTGCTTTGTTTTAGCCTGTGAAAGAATGTATTTGAAATGTATTTGCTACACAGTGCCCCAGGCAGTTCATCAGCAACAGGGCTCAAGCCCAGCGTGACAGATATTACAGAATCATGGAATATTCAGAAATTACATTAAAGTTACAAATCCTATATGCACATCCTTATCCATCCTAGTGATAGTTCTCCTGGCTCCATGAGTAAAATTTAAAGTTTTTCCTGCAAAATAAATGAAGCCATTAGTGGGTAATTAATGTAAGCCTTGAATGCTAAGGGTATGAGTAATATGGCTTTTGAAGTTTGGCCACAAAAGGAGCAGGGGGGAGTAATCTCATATATCAATTTGACCTGACTCAAACCTTTATCCAACAAAAGATCCAAAATTACATAAAAAGAAAAAAAAAAAAGCTCTAGCCTGGAGAAAATGGTCACTTGTGTTTAAGATCTCATAGGCACAAAACTAGGCAGAGGAGCATCCTCTTCCTTCCCAGTCTATCAGGGCAGAAACAAATCCACAGGTCCTCACTGTACTATGGAAAAGAGTAGAGTGAAAATACAGTTAAGCTGCTTATTTTTAAAGACAGTTTTTTCTTGAAGTACTCTTGTTCCCAACAAATAGCTCTCTACTGCCTAACAACAGGGTGATTGATCCATGTCTCTCCCTTCTCTGGACCCTGTAAAAACAGGGCATCAGCCTTTGGTCTATGGAAGGACAGTGAATTTTAGGATCCTGAGGGAAAAACGGCTTGAAACTAAGTATTTACTTAAATATGGTGTCTTTAAGGTCAAAAAGTGCCAAAAGAAAGGTAAGATTACATCTTGAAGAGCAAGTTTCTAATACTTGGAGCTAGAAGACTATCTGCCACATGTAGTGGGAAGATTCAGAGCTCTCCATAGTCTACAAAGCCAGAGAAAGCAAGCAGGGGTTACACCACAGCTTTCAAATTGAATGTACAAAGGAATAAAACTCCAAGAGGTACAATCCCATTGTCTGTTACTGTGACTGTTACTGTGAAGTAAATCCAGCAGCTTTTTGGAAATCAGGAGTTTAACTGAAAGAGAAGTTTTGCCTGTTGCTCTTAGTAGTTGCAGCAGAACACAAACATCTGGACACAATTCCTCACTGATCTGAGCCCTTAGTTACCACAACTGTAAAATACCTATTTCACAAAAAAGTTCGAAAGCCACAGCATGAAACACCCGTTTGTACCACTACAATGAAGTATCGCCCAGACTCAAATCTCACCAATTTCCCTTTGTTTCCAATTTTCACACACACCAAAGCCTTATCCTCACTTAAGCAAAACAAGTCAGTAATGTGACAATGGAAGATAAATGTATAAGGCATGAACACCAGAGGAAAAGAGTTAAGATGCGATTGCAAATACAATGATAGGTCCATTCCAGAGTGGGAATAATTAGCCCTTTAATTAAACTTTTCTTGCTGCTAGACAAGAGCAATGCTCAGCAACACCTGGCCCGGAACGTTCCCGTCTCTGTAGGCAGCAGATGGAGCACACAGACACCATCCACCTCCCCCCTACCACGTCCACATTTGCCTGTGCCAGTAATTAAGGGCTGGGACAAAGTCTGAATTATTGTGAGCATCGCCAGACATTTCCTTATCTGATTCACCCTCAGTAGGTAAAGCCAGGTTTTTTCGTTGAGGATTTTCCCCTTGTCCTTCCCGCCATTTCTCCCATCCTAATGGTTACACTCCTCATCTCATTTCCATCCAGGGCAACACAGGAATAAACTCAGATTTTGCAGCTACTTGCATGCGAGCGTTTCTTAGGGACTTTGCTGAAACAAATTCATCCAGGTGACAGCCAGTACAGGCCTGAAAGTGTTGCCTCCAAGTTAACGGCTTCTTTGACCCCTTTTTGGTGCCCTGACGGGGAATTAATTTAGATGTCAAGCCGTTGGGATCCTTTTCACATCCCTCCTGAAATCATTACAACATAATGACAGAACAGGGGCAGGTTAAAAGCCTGGCTGCTACTGTAACCCTCCTCCAACCACAGTCTGCTGGGAAAAACAAAAGTGTAGGAACAAGCCAAGCAGACTTAACAATGCAAATAACATATAACAATATATTCAGTATACTGTGATTATTTTTGTCTGTGAATCAAACACATCCCATAGCAAGTAGCTCCATATTATAGCTATGTATCATACAAAAATTAACTTCTATTTATATTACATCTGTGACCTGATAAATTATTTTGATGTTCCTTATTTTATCTTATGAGAAACACAGTGGTCAGCTATTCTCCTCACAGCTCAGGCTTTTATCCACCTCTAACACAGCAGGTTTCCTTTCCAAGCAGAACAACAATCTGAAGTTAACATCTCTGGAACAGAGTAACTAATTGTGCCACACATTTAATCGCTGCCTTTGCCCCCTGTTGCACTTTTGCCATTCTAAACACGCACTTGAGATGGGAGGACAAACTTCACAGGCTGTTCAGATGTGGGCACACCAGAGGCACGCACAGCAGGTTGATAAGTGAGACAGTTCTGTGGAAACAACTCAGGAAACAAATTATCCATCCAGTGGTTTCAGTTTTGATAGGCAGCCATCTTTATCTGAATTATTTAGTCAACAATCAGGACTCAAATGAAAAAGTTACATCCAATAGTCATGCCATAATAGTTTTTTCTCTTCCATGTGTCCACCAGAAACATCACAGCGGAGCTTAACAAGAAGGAAACAAGTTCAAACGGTGCAAGGAAAGCCATAGCCATGATGTCTATAGAGCCATCAGCACATAGAGGACTCTTAAAATCTTGAAAAACTGAAATTTACGGTCCTTAAAATTTAGATTGTAAAGCCAATGGAAAAAGAAATTAATAATATTCCCTAGGATAGAGAAAGGGAAAGATGAGGCTTACACTAAGGCATTAGAGTTGGTTCAATAATAATGAAACTAGACTCATTAATATGTTCACAAATAAGCATGCCAGATTTCTGGGGTGACATTAATCCTGGCTTGCAATTATTCACTTGAAAAAAATCAGCATGAGAAAATGCAGCAAGATGTTTCATCTGCTTTAGTACACATTCTTTGTCTGAAAATTAATACCAGAATTTAGTGATTATTATTCTCTTGCTAGGAGAAGTTCTCTCATCCCATGGAGCACCACAGATTTGGAGTCCATTGACACTAACCAAAAGAGAAAGATAATTTTCTAAGGTGAGCTGGCCCAATTCCCAGAAAAAAAAAAAACAAACAAACAATTGATAAAAAACATTTGCCAAAAAATGAGCATATTTTCATGAATTAGAATATATTTTACTAAACATAAAAATGAGGATGAGTTTGTAACCAATTCTGTACAAGGATCATTTGACTTGTGCTAATTTGTATTTTTCAGCTGTGAGAGTATGGCTGAACATAAGCAAGAGCATAACAGTCAGTGAAGTGATCTGTAAGTTAGTTTCGTCTGTCCATTGGATATAGTATCCTGCTGTATTACATCCGTAATTTAAAAGAATGAAAAAACAGTTAAGGCAAAAGTAGAGAAGGGATATGTTGAGATTATCACATTTATTTTTCTGCAGAGGCAAGAAGTGATAATTGCCTCTAGACAAGAATTCCAGATACAAGGGAGTGGAAGGAGATAATGAAGCAAGAAGCAAAGGTGGGTTATCCAGCCCTAAATTTGGCCCTGTTTTCTAACAGACTGCAAAAGCAATAGCACAG